>NC_133422.1:56205416-56508333 GCF_049350105.2 Macaca mulatta
TAATAAGACATCAGAATATCTTATTATGTAAGTTTCATGTAAGTTGGTTTTTGAAGGATAATCGTGGTTTTGTATTTGACTCTCACTTGAAGAATTCCTTTTAGAATATAAATTTCAATTTGCTCTTTCCAAGTTAAGGTTAATTTTAAGACCATGTATTTGAAGGTGCCCTTTTGTTCAGTTTTGAACTGCAGCTAATAAAAGACATATTTTACCTTATAAAAATTCCCCTTTATAGTTTAGCTACTGGGAGAAACAGAAGAGAATATGTTAGTTTAAGAATTAACACAAGATATATGGAATACTTGTCATTTTTACTTCATAAATTGTCCATTTATTCATAAAGATGCTACTATCAGCCTTATTAACTCACTACAAATTAGACAAATTACAGGATGTTCTAGTGCCCTTCCAGACATCCTACTTTGTATCATCATGCCTTGGGGAATGTGAAGTTATTAACAACTTAAACTTCATCTTCTCAGAGCCAGTTTATACCTAATTATAACAAAACATGCTCAATTCCCTATCTGAACTTGCCATCAATATTGTTAATAGACCTGTTACTTTTTACTTCACTAAGTAGAGAATTTCTAATATACAAAAGATGAACTTCCTGTTTATTTCCAAAAAATAGTTTAAATTTACCTTGTCTTCAAGAACTATAGAATCAGTCAATAAAAGCCCTTCTAGCTCTACAGAATAAAAATTATTGTATGGCAAAAATTCTAAAATCTGTTTTTTTTTAAATAATGCAAAATAACACCTTTTGTTCTTATCTTGTGGCTGTTGTAGCTCAGGAGTTTCTGTAGTCATTTAACAAATTTATTCAAAAGTGTTTTCCATAATCCATTAATAACAATTTTCTTTGATTTTAGAAAGAAATAAAAGCTTGTGATAAGTCTTAAATGTTTAACAGTCAATATTTATAGAATTCAGAGTCCAACTTACTTTTAGTACTTTTTTGTTTTTCTATTCTATGGCATTACAGTATCAAATTTATCACATCTTTAAGTGTGATCTTGCATTTGCTCTATATGTGCATTTAGGAAAAATATTATTTTCTTTCAAATGTAAGTGAGAATGGATAGGCACAGTGGGTAGCACCTGTAATCCCAGGGACTCAGGAGGCTGAGGCAGAAGGATGGCTTGAGTCCAGGAGTTCAAGGTTGCAGTGAGCGTCGATTGTGCCAGTGCACCCCAGCCTGAGTAAGAAAGTGTGACCCCATCTCAAAAAAAAAAAATAATAATAATAATAAGTGAGAATGTTTAGAGAAACAATGCAGAAGAGAATAATATTGTTTCCATATTCACTCCTTGTTTCCTAAGTTTATCATTTAATGCAAATAGATAGAAATAATAGAAGTAGGATCTCAGTGGACGTAAGGCAAACACCGACTTTCTCCACAAAACATAGAGCAAATGAAGAGTGTATTTAATTGAATTACAAAGGAGTTGGCTGGTAAGAAGGTCTTGTATACAGATGTAGTCAATATAGCAACTGTGAGGTGATTTTGGAGTATGTCAAAAAGTCAGCTCATTTCAAAGAATATTTACTCGATGTGTTATTTCCACTTGATTGCATAACACATAAAATATAATCACTCTTTCTCTGTCACTTTGTTTGTTCCTTCTCTTCAGCCCATGGATCTTTTCACTTTATGTTTGTTTCCTGGTGATCCTATTTAATCTCTGGCATGTAAATGAGACTTCCGTCATTATATATCTGACTCCAAATCTTCTCCTAAACATTGTCTTTCAGTTATATACAAATTAGTTCTTGATATCCCCACTTGAGTGGAAAACTTGAGTTGATTAATTTAAATTGTACAAGATGAACTACTGATCTTTCCCTGCCTAAACATGTTCCAACTACAACCTTCCCCACAAATGATAGCTTCTCTATCTTTCAAAATGTTCAGGCCAAAAATATTGAAACTGTACCTTTTTTATTCTAGCACACTCCATGTACATTTTACATAAAGACATCTAGCTAATATGGTCTAAAACTATATACCCATAATCAAAGCACTCCCTGATCCCCCTCTTAACATAATCAACATCCTAGTTCAAGCTGCCATTATCCTTTACCTGGATTAGAGCAATAGCTCAATAGTCTTTGAATACACCTCTCTGCTAATGCACTCGTCATTCTAAAATCAGTTTTTCAACATAGATGATACAGAAACCTCTTAAAGTGTAAATAATATTCTTTTTATTCTCAAAATTCCTCATTGGTTCCCAGTTCACTTAGTATAAAGTCAAAGTTATTAGAAAATCCTGCAAAACCCAGCATACTCTGACCGTCACCTGCTTGTCTGATCTTTTTTGACACTCCTCTCATAAGTCCGCTTTGCTATATTAGTCTCTTTGTTGTTCTTCAAACACCATAGGGATTCTCAATTCTTATGGCCTTTGCACTGTTTTATTTTTCTAGAATGCTCTTCTCCCATAACATTGTGGCTACCTCCCTTAGCTCTGCAATGTCATTTTTTAAATGTCACTTTTGAAATGAGGCCTGCTCTAACTACCGTATTCAAAATTAATACCTACACTCCTATTCTGCTGAATATACTCTGCTTTTTCTTTTATGATATTTTATGCCTTCTTCTATAATATATAATTTACTTATTTTATGTATATTATTTATATTGTTCTCCTGAAGCTATAAAAGCACTATTTCTTATACACTATAGGCTCTCCATTTATAAATGGAACTTGTAGAAATTTCAATATTAAAGAGAGATAATTCAAAACTACCAAAATACAATTTACAATCTCAACAGCTTATTACCTAACATAAAAGACAGAGAGACAAGCAAGCGGACCGTTGTAATTCAGAATGACAAACATTTCAGAAGAAATATTTATATGCCACTACATATTCAGAGAAGAAACATTTGGGGCCATAGGGTGAGGATAATCAGTTTCTTCCTCAAAAAAATAATGTCTGAACAGTGCATTTTAAGAATTATTAGGAGGTATCAGATTAAAAAAATATGGAAAGTGAAAAGAAGGGCCACGACCTAGCATAGAGCCGAGAGCACTACATGTAACTTCAGTGTCCTATAATCATATCCTAGCATGGAGTTGGAAATTTAGGAAGCTCATTTATCAAGATTTTAGGGATGCTGTAGGGATCTGAAGATTTTAGTGGAGACATCACATGACTAAGTGGTTACTAGAGCTGGAGAGATGAGAAAAATGGATTACGAAATACCTTGTAGGTAATGATGAAGCATACCTATTTATTATTTAAAAAGAATGGGAGTCATGTGTGTGTTTAGAAAGAGGTCTGATTATACTTTGGTTGTTGGTACCTATCAGTCTACCTATTTCTCTCTTTCTCTCTCTTTCTCTTTCTCTCTCTCTCTTTTCTTTTGTCCCTTTAATCATCTATCTACATCCATCTACCTGTCTATCTAATTCTTAGTGTTCATAAAAACATTACACTGATGAGAGCTAAGCTAGAAATGGAAATACTAATTTCTAGGCTATTAGAAAATTGCAAATGAACCAAGATACTGATATAAAGTAGAAATACATTTGGTTAAGGATTTCTAATTATTCTATCATGTAAAATCAGAATTTGCAGTGTCACAGAGTGGGAAAAAAAATGTAGTTTCTGAGTATACAGCCATTTTTAAGTAAGAATGTTACCCTTTGAAGACAAGAATCTTTGGTGGCCAGATAACTATCTTTGCAGTAATCATGAATTTAAAAAGAACTATGTTCCACAAGATTAGCTCAATTTGGCAATTAGTTGAATATAAAACTAGCCAAAATGGAGGAAAGTAGAAAAATGCCCCAAATTTTTGGTATTAACAGTTAAGTCACTGATGCTTTAAATAAAATGCAAAAATAAGTAGAGAAGTAGTTTTAGAGAGAGATGATGATGCATTTGAGGATTTGGGTAGCAACCAAAAGAAAATCTACAACATAAGTTTGTAAGACAATTTGAAAGAATTGGTGTATTTTGGAATAGCAAAATAGAAAAAGAAGCAATGAGCTCACAAAGGCTATAAATAAAAGCAAAAAATAAATAAGATTGACGAAATGAAGCATGAAAAGTGAAAAAAGCAAGGCTAGTTTAGAATTCTGAAATATAAAAACTTAAATACAGAGGCAAAGTATATAATTATAACAATAGAAAGTTCCCTGTTGTTGATGACCTAGTGTGTCAGAAATGCATTGAAAAGTGTTGTACCTATCATCTTACTTACTGTAAGCTTTACATTTCACAGATAGGGAAACTGTCTTGGAAGATGGCATAGCCCTCTTAGTTTATATATCCAGAAAAAGGTTGAGCTATTTTTTTGTTTGTATTGATAGTAGTAGGATAGTGCTCTCTGGCTGTAAATTATTTTCTCATTTGTTCATATTCAAAATTGTGTCTTGAAAATAATGGCATGGCTGCCACTTAAAAAACTAAGCCATGGCTTGAGAATTAGCAAGAGGACGTTATTAAGATGAGTAGAAAGACAACATATCCAGTGCAGCTAAGAAGTCTGGAAATAAAAGCCAGAAAAGAAAAATGCCTCTTGGTATTGAGAAGCAAAAAAAGAGTGGTTTTATAAACGTTCCATAATTTTTTTTTTTATTTTCCAGTTTTCAATATTCTTGCCACTAAAATCCCCCCATCAGATCAAATTACTTTCTTCAAGTCTACAAATAGAATTCAGTCATGATATATGGAAGTGAGAGGATTATCTTGGATTATTATTTTTCATTATTTAACAGATGGAAAACTGTGCCAGAACAATTACAAGGGTGTTATAATAAATAGAGAATTCAGGCAAAGATACCTTGGTTTTAGCACTAGCTTTGCTGTATAATAATGATGAGACTCAAGAAAGATGGTTTAATCTCTATAATATTCGGTTTTCTTTTAGGACTCAGTTGACTTGCCAACTCAGGCAGAAAATCAAGTTTTAACTCTCATAAACTGAGATTATTTCCTATCCCATTCTACTCAGCTTTCATATCTTTCCATGCATACTTCTATTATTTTACTTAGCACGTTAAAATAGGAGTATCATTTTGTGTGCCTTTCTCAAGATTCTAAGCTTGTTTAGGACAGGCCTAGGATTTGGTTGTGTTTATCTCTATTGTGCAACACAGTGTTTGGCATATATGACACTCCCAAAAATGACAGTTCTACTGAAATAGTCTGTAAATGGGTCATTGAGGCATGCTTATGTCATATGGTATTTTCAAAGATAAACTTAATTTACCTATGAACAATTGTAAATAATTATTGCTGAAGGCACTAAACTGATGCTCCAGCTCTTCAGAGAAATAACAATTTAGTATGAGAGATATAAGCTGAAAATTGTGCATTAACAATATTACAATAAGAAAGAATATCTAAAAGAGCTACGTATATTGTGGATATTTGGGGTGTGGGGAATAGTGTGAGGAGAACAACTAATTTCACTTGACTCTTGCAAAGTATGTATTAGTAAAAGAAAAATTAGAAAGTTTGTTGGAACAGCACAGTGAAGGATGCAGAATATTAAGACTTGGAGCTTTCATTCTGCCCTATAGAAAAATGAAATTATAAGAAAACAGCCGCAAATGCACAAAATGAATTAAGAAAGGAAAACTGGAGAGAAGCCAAATGTAATGTAACAGTAACATTAAGCTGGCAGTTCTAAACTCTGTGTGTGTGTGTGTGTGTTTACTAGTTGAAAAGTGGATGTGAAAAAAAATTAAGCATAGATTAAAAATAATTTTAAATAATCTGTTCATTTTTCAAAGTTTAATATATTTGTCATAATTTCTACAATAATATAACTATTCCTGCCATGATGATAAAGGTTTTTGTTTGAAAATGGGACAAATATAAAGCTATTAGGTTATTCATTGCATCTAAACAATCATTTATTCTGTTAATAAAACAAATTTCCATTTACCTATCATAAATATTTTTGGTAGCCAATTATAATATTGTCTATCTATATCTGTTTTTGGCTTTAATTTTTGTCACATATTAAGATGATTATAGATGTGTGTCTCATATGTAAATATCATTAGGTCTAACTTTCAATGTGCAGAAAAAAATTTTGAATTCCAGTCTACATTTTCAAGGAAGTGAAAAGCTGAATTAAGAAAGTGGCTATAGAAAAGAAGAGGCAGCAATAAGAAGAACTGCAGATGTAGAAGAGAGAAAGCTAAATAATTGACTGGGTGTGAGGAGAAGTGATAAGGGAAACTCAAGATTGACTTAAAGGTTTTGAGCCTGAGTGATAGTGCTTCCACAGATAGACAGAGACAACATTATAGAAATATTTGGTTTGGGGATAAAAATTATGAATTTACTGTAGACATACTGAGTTTGACAAAGCTTTAAGAATATATAAATTAGCTGCTGTTCATGTAGTTGGGAATGTACTTAGGATATTAGGAATGTTTCTATGTGAACATGAGATTTGTAAGCAAGAAGCTTAAAAGCCACAATGCTAATTGGGACTTTTAAGTCAGTCAGTGGAGGTGGAAATTTTTTACAAAAAAGGAGTGAATAACAGCTAATGGCTGTTATTAAAGGTAAAAAGAGGAAAGTAAGCATAAAAATATCAGCCAGGTGTGTAAAACGAGAAGAGTGTAATACCAGTCAATGAAAGTGGAAAAGATTTAAAAGGATAGGAATGTCAAGAAGGTCAAATGATGTTCAGATTTCTGAAAGTAAATCTTAAGATCATTGGGTTTGTTGACATATAATTCATTGCTGACCTTTTAAGAAATACAATAAATAGAATCTTCAAGAAGGGGACAAGCCCAGTGGCTCACGCCTGTAATCCTGGCACTTTGGAGGCCAAGGTAGGCAGATCACTTGAGGCCAGGAGTTCAAGACCAGTCTGGTCAACACGGCGAAGCCCTGTCTCTATTAAAAATACAAAAAGTTAGCCAGGCATGGTGGTGCGCCTGTAATCATCCACTGGAGAGGCTGAGGTGGGAGGATTGCTTGAACCCGTGAGGCAGAGGTTGCAGTGAGCTGAGATCACACCACTGTACTTCAGCCTGGGTGACAGAGGAAGGAAGACTCCATCTCAAAAAAAAGAAAAAAAAAAGTATCATCAAGAAGGATACATTCTCAAGACAAAATAATTGATTAGATATTGATTATACTGGGACTAACTGAGAATATAGATATAATTAATATTTTAAGATAAAAGATATTGAAAATCTCCTCACTAATGTAAGGTTAGATATCAAATGTTCCAAAACAGAAAAGTGGCTACTCTGCCTCTTTCTCCCCCTTTCTCTCTTGCTATATACATAGATATATATATGCACAGTTACATAAATACATACATATACATGTATATACACATGCATACATATATGTGTGTATGTATGCAAACATATGTCTGTATATATACATATATGTGTATATCTACATTATGTAGATATACATATATGGTAATGCATCACATAGTAACCTTCCATCAATGAGGGACTGCATATACAAAGGCATCCCATAAAGTTATAATACAGTGTTTTATATTATACTATATTATACTTTTCTATGTGCAGATACACAAATACTTACAATTTCTCTACAGTTGCTTACAGTATTCAGTACAGTAACATCTTGTACAGTTTTGTAACCTAGAAGTGTTGGCTGTATCATATAGCCTAGGCATATATCTAGGATATATCATCTAGGTTTGTGTAAGCACACTCTATAATGTTCCCACAACTCAGAGTGTATCCCCGTCATGAAGTGAGGCATAAATCTGTGTGTGTGTGTCTATAAAGCCATTTCTGAAAGAACAAATATTTATGTGGGTGTGTCTGTATATATATATATACACACCCCTATATAATGGTGATTATGGTGATTATCACTGATGATACGTGATAACACAGATCATGGGCATGGACAGCAAACTTTTTCTTTAATGAAAAACATAATAAAATTTTAGGATTTGTGGGTGTCTGGGTTTTTTGTTGTTGTTGTTGTTCCATTGGTTTGGTTGATTTTAAAATTATTTTAAAATGTAAAAGCCATTCTCGCTTACAGGCTGTAGTTTGCCAACCCCTGGTATAAACTATTAACTTGGAAAATAGCCAAGCAAAATCATTATGATATGTTATGCATACTGTAACACTGCTTTTAAAATGTATGTGTGTTTGAATGTGTGTATGTATGTGCATGTTTTCACTTTTTGCCTGGAAGATTAAAACTGTATTGTGATTGCAGTGAGTTCCTTATTGATATTTATACTTTTTTTTCTGTTTTCTCCTATTTTTTTTCCATGGGTAACATATTTCAATGAATGCAGACCAATTTGAGTTCAGCAGGGCCGTATCTCCAGTGCAAAGCACAGTATCTAGCCCATATTGGTTAGATTTCTAAGCTCAGCTGTACATTAAATCTTTCTTCTTGGATAGATATAAGACAAATTAACACATGAAAGGTTCTGAGAATTTCTCAAAACATATCATTTTTTCCTGTTTATTAAATGAGTAAAATTATTTTTATAAGAAAATCGATTTTAAAATTAGTATACTAATTTTCATTCTTCAAATGATTTTCCCTAACATTAATTTAAAACAATTTCTTATGATATTCTTATATGTTTTATAATATATGAGTATTATCTCTATAGATATGAAGAAATCGGCCGGGTGTGGTGGCTCACGTCTGCAATCCCAGAACTATGAATGGCTCAGGTGGGTGGATCACAAGGTCAAGAGATGGAGACGATTCTGGTCAACATGATGAAACCGCGTCTCTTCTAAAAATACAAAAATTAGCCGGGCATGGTGGCACACACCTGTAGTCCCAGCTTCTAGGGAGGCTGAGGCAGGAGAATTGCTTGAACCTGGGAGGCGGAGGTTGCAGTGAGCCAAGATCGTGTCACTGCACTCCAGCCTGGGCGACAGAGCAAGACTACATCTGGAAAAAAAAAAAAAAAAATCATTGATGTCTTTTTATTTTTGAATAAGTCTAAAATAAAAGAAATGCCTTAACTTCAATAATAAGCTATGGTTTAGAAATAAGATAGTCATTGAGAAGTCATGTAAACAATAGAAAGAAGGCCAAAAATTTTTTCATGCCATTATTCTTCAAACCACAAATGTTGTTTTGTTTAAACCCTATGCAAGTAACTCTATGCAATTATTTATTAATAAGCAACGACAACAACACTATCACAAAGAAAGATTTGAGAATTATCATGATAATTACATATACTAGCAGAAAAACATTAAACAGAAGAAAATAAACAAAATAAAAGCTACTTAGGAATGACCCATTCAATTACAAACTTAGAAAAGCAACTGGAGTCAGAAAATAATTTAATCTTCTTCTTTTAAGGGAGCACCAATTCAAATCACTCCAGTTACTTTAAAATAACTATTTTTGTGTATTTATGAATGCTACAGGAGTAAAACATATAAATTTCACTTTCTCTTTTCATAAAATCAGTACTTACAGAGATAATATGATTACATGCATGTAATTTACTCCTTTAGTTTCAAAATCTGTACATTTTAGCTCAATTGAAATTAATCATAGTATTTATCTTGTAAATATTTTTAAATCACTATGAGTATAAAATTCTATTTGTGAATGAGTTCATTTTTATACTTTTTGTAAAATATATGTTTTTGATTATCAGCACACATAATAAATACTAAAAAATATATGATTAATATACTTATAAACAAATTTTCTCTTAAATTACTAAAATAGAGATGTTGGGTTACTAGGAAAACAAATAAAAGTGATGTAATTTTCACAGAGTTTTTCCAAGGTAAGTTAAAATATGTCAGCCTTCTTTATTTTCTCTGTACGTAATACAAATGCCTATCCATTTCTTTTCTAATTTTCATATATTTTGCAATATATTAATATCCCTAGGGAATCTCTTTAGTAAAAAATGTACAACATTGACTAGGTATGAAAGAAATAGAATCTATACATTATCATATAATTTTTAAGAATTGTTTTATGGTTTCATTCTTCAGTTCCAGGTGAGATGGGTAACCTCTTTATGTGTAGATTATTAATAATATACCTTGATCTATCAATGAAAGTATGGTGGTTCTTAAGTGACTCAAATTAAAATAACAGAGTGCTTCACTCTTTACATTTTAAGCCATTTTCGAAGAATAAGTGAACAGGAGATAGTCTCAAAATCAATCTTTGAAGAAAAAATATAATTATGCTGTGAGTGCTGCTCTATAGACTATTTTGTGAAGATTTAAATTTCTGAGGCTCAAAGTGTTCATTGATGTCTGAACCAAAGAATCAGTAATGGCTACTGCTTTAGTCAGATGGCATCTCTAATTGCACATATAGATAATCAGAATAAGTGAAAAAATGAGCAAAAAAACCTGTCATTAAGATCCAGGGAAATTAATAATTCAGAATTCTAGTATAAAGTCGCTCAGTAAGTCACATTCACAATGTGACAATGTGAATTTGGATAGTAAGTAGTATCCATATTTTACAGATTGAAGCAGTATCACCTAATAGAATAAACAAACAGTATCACCCAATAAAAATCAAAATTTTGGAATCAGATATTTTTGAATTTGCAGTTTGGCTCAATATTTGCTATCTGACATTGTGGAAATTACTCAATATATCAAGGTCTAAATTTCTGACCTACATAATGCTATATAATGGAATAAAGCTATTATCTACCTGATTGGATACTTTTGAGGCTCAAATGAGAGTGCTTAAAAAAAAAGGAAGAAAAAACTTTGTATAGCTGCTGGGACATATTAAGCACTCAACATTGATTTTATTATCTTTTACAACCTGAAAATTAAAGATAACAATAGACCTACTTACATCAAAGGATTCTTGCCAATATTAACACAAGAACGGGGAATGAAAAATTACCTTCAGAAAATTAGTATAGTAATCACTTAGCCTTGGAACATTGACCTTTTGCTTCCTATTCTTTTTTCTTTAGATGCCTAACTGTTGTTTTAAAACTAGGATGACCTCCTCCATAGTGATTTTTATTATGCTCTTCTTGTTGATTTTTTTTTCTCTGTTACCTCAGATGCTAATTTCACCCTTCCTAGCTAGGTAAGGCCTGACATTTCTGGGAAAACCAAACCACAAAACTCCAATATTCAGTCTTCTAGTAAGATTTCAGACATAAATTCGTCATTTTTATCTCTTCAGATATCTGCTTTTGCTTTTCTCTGTATGTTTTACAAACAATTATAAATTCTTAAAAATCCATTTCCACTTAACTGCTCTACGATTTTTCATAAGGCTTCTATTATGACATCTTGATTGAAAACTCACCCTCTCACCTCCATAGCTAGTGTGTTTTCCTGGATATCCTATCTTACACAGTTGCAGAAGAAAATATGCTGTCACAGCTTTTATAGATTGTATGAAAGAATCACATTTATAAAAAATTGGCCCTTTGTATCCATGGTTCTGCATCTGCAGATTTAACCAGCCGTGGATTAAAAGTAGTGAAAAGTAATACTAATAACAATCTGAAAATTAAAACCAATACTGTATTAACACAATTTACATAGCATTTATATTGTATTAGATAGTATAAATCATCTAGAGATTATTTAAAGAATATGGTGGATGAACATAGGTTATATGCAAATGCACTATTTTAATTAAGAAACTTGAGCATCCCTGGATTTTTGTATTCTTGGGAATCCTGGAAGAAATCTGCTGAGTATACTGATGGATGATTCTACTTTCTTTGATTTTTCCTAACAGTTCGTGTGTTTCTATCAAAAGGTGTTTGTGAACATTAGTTCTTCCTTTTTCACAGAATTCATAAGCTTACACTCTCATCTTGGGAAAAAAATATATATATAAATAGGAACAGTATTCATGTGGCCCTGAAAACTGTCTCTGCCTCTTGCCTCCTGGTAGAATAGAAACACATCCTCTTAGAAGATATAAAAAATAAAAGTTACTGTAATATGTATATATATGTAATGCTGACACTGATTATTTTAAATTTTTATGTGTTATTTTCTTATCTTTGGCAAAAAAAAAAAAAATCTTAGGCACAATACAGGAAAGTGTTGAGATCATTGAATTTTGACCCAATGAGTATTGACAATGAGGGAATTTCAGAAGACAATACTTGGTGACAATAGGCATTAGGAAATATAGACAGACGGTCCAATGTATAGCCCAGAAAATAGTTACTGGATTTCAGATGCAAGTTGAGGCCTCCAATTATTAACTGGGTGTGAGGAAAAGGTTTAAGTATTAGACAGGAAGTTTAAGTATTATACTAGGAAGAATCTGGGGATATTAAAGCAAGATCTCAGTTTTGTGGACCAGATTAATATGGATGAGTAAAAAGGAGAAGTAATGAGTTCTATAACTCAGTGTTCTTACAGGTACTCAAATCCACCTGCTATTTACTAGCTATCATTGAAATTCAATTGGCAAAATATGTAATTCTTAGGCAGAAGAGAATCCTGGGAGTTGTGGCTAGTTTTGATTAGTGAGTTACTAGATGTGTTATTCTGAATAGCACACACCACCAAATGAATACCTGAAATCAAACATGTGCAATGCAAATACAAGAATAATGACAGAATAACAGGTCTATGCGGGATTTATTGTTAATGTTACTTTTTAGTAGACAATGCCATCCAACACACTTATTTTGGAATTTTAAAAATTGTGTCAATGGTGAAACCCCATCTCTACTAAAATTACAAAACATTAGCTGGGCATGGTGGTACGTGTCTGTAGTCCCAGTTACTTGGGAGGCTGAAGCAGGAGAATCGCTAGAACGCGGGAGGCAGAGGTTGCAGTGAGCCGAGATCATGCCACTGCACTCCAGCCTAGGTGACAGAGTGAGACTCCATCTCAAAAAAAAAAAAAAAAAAGACAAAAAACAAGTGTTTAAAAATTCTGGCTTTGCCTCAATGCTGTCTCTTTTAACTTGTATAATCTCTTATGCTATCAGTGTTGTTTCCTCATACACAAACCAGAATTAATAACACAATCTGGGCTGGGTACGGTGGCTCACACCTGTAATCCCAGCACTTTGGGAGGCCCAGGCGGGTAGATCACCTGAGGTCGGGAGTTCAAGACAAGCCTGACCAACATGGAGAAACCCCATCTCTACTAAAAATACAAAATTAGCTGGGTGTGGTGGTGCATGCCTGTAATCCCAGCTATTGGGGGGCTGAGGCAGGAGAATAGCTTGAACCTGGGAGTGGAAGTTGCAGTGAGCCAAGATCATGCCACACCACTCCAGTCTGGGCAACAAGAGGTAAACTCCATCTCCAAAAACAAACAAATAAACAAACAAACAAAACAATTTTAAAAACCCATAATCTTACAGGGTTTTTTAAAAATCACAAATATAATAATGGATATAATGCACCTAGAATAATGCTTGGTATATAATATGTGCTCTTGTTAAGGGTACCAAAGACTGCCCTGCACATCCGGGGATAACTGTGAGGACTCGCGTAACTCAGCATATAGTTATAATAGCCAAAATTTATTTGTGGAAACACCAGATGAAAGCTTCCAAGAGTCCCCTCCCAATACAGTCACACAGGACATGATCAGTTCTTCTACCAGTAAGTCGTGACAACTTGTAAGAAGGGTTGTCTACCATGGAAGTTCATTAGTGACTCAGCAGTAATAATTTAACTGGGAGCTAGTCACGTAATTACCTTCTGCCTACCAAATTTCAGAGCCCTATGGGGAAAGCTAACGTTCAAGATAAACCATGTTGCTTGTACACACAACTTAAGCACAGTAAGCCACTTTAATCAAGGTCCCAGACTGCCAGCCAAGGGCAAACCTTGAAACCAGATCATTCTAAGGATAGCAGACTCAGGCTTTCCATGTTAGTAGATCCATGAACAGTAACAAATACTATCATTACTGTCAAGAACATTGTATTAGTCCATTCTCATGCTGCTGATAAAGACATACCTGAGACTGGGCAATTCATGAAAGAAAGAGTTTTGATGGCCTTACATTTCACGTGGCTGGAGAGGCCTCACTATCATGGCAGAAGGTAAAAGGCATATATCACAGGGTGGCAGACAAGAGAAGAGAATTTGTGCAGGGAAACTCTCCTTTTTTAAAACCAACAGATCTTGTGAGACTTATTCACTATTATGAGAACAGAGCAGGAAAGATCTGCCCCCATGATTCAGTTACCTCCCACAGCACATGGGAATTCAAGATGAGATTTGGGTGGGGACACAGCCAAACCATGTCAACCATTATTACATATTAAATAGTAAAAGCAGTAAGTAAAAATAGTATATTAACTAAGAATTCATCATCCATTGAATATTAGGATATATTGAAGAATATTTTCAATAAACAACTGGATATTTATGATATGTACTCTTGCTAAAAATATATAACTTGTATTGTGCTATTTATAATAAACTATAAAACACACAAAGGTTTTCACTCATTAGATTAAAACTACTATATGCTTTGTATTGTCTGATACTAATACTAATGGCAACCCTGGAAGAATATAAATCACCTGATAATCTTTCTACAAATACAAAAACAACTATGCCATTTTATGATATAACATTTTCATTTCCACACTATTTGACATACTGTAACACAGTACACTATGTTCATTATCTAAACAGAGGTGAAATATTGTAGTGAGTAGTTTAGAGAATATTTACTTCCCCTTAAGCATTAATAGCATATTAAGAGTTAAGAATTACTTTATTTTTCATGAAAAATTCTCATGACAATATACAACAATATTTCATCTTCGATCCACTCATTACATAATAGTTTTCATGTTTTATGACAATACTGGCTAGATTCTTTCATGTGACATGGTTACTCCAGTCTTAAGAGAAGCCCTAAAGGAAACAGCATTAACTCTTTTAGGATTTTAAGATCAATAAATAATGTCTCCAAATATGCAGGACATTTTTGAAAGAGGCTGAAATCAAACAACAATAGCTAGAAACAATGGTTTTATTGCCATAGGAAATAATTTTTGAAGATAAATTCTGTGGATTGAAACACAAGTTTCTTTATTTAAAAAATGTTTCTCTTATGAAGAATTTACAATTTTATTCCCAGATGTAATCAGCAAAGTTTTTCTTATATATTTACTATATATGTGGTTTCATGATTAATATAAATAATAGATGCCTTATTTTATCAATTATGAGACAATAATGTTTGTATAATACATTTTTAATTTGCCATTAGGAAAGCAAACAGAACTCCCAAGTAAACCATGACACAGTGGTAAACTTCACACATGGATTGTTTATTCTACAATTGTGAAATTGTTGTTTTCAGACATTTTTAACCATATGCATTTATCTTCTTTTCATTTTTGTGCAAGTACAAAAATAAAAACCTGAGTAAAATTAATTGTGATGGCATGTCTAATAGTTTTCTACAATCTGAGCCTGACTCAGCTAAATTATTCTCTGACTCAGATTAATTGAATTTCATGATTTACAAGTAATATTATCCTCCTTGCTTTCAAAAACACCAAGAAGAAACAATGACTAAAATAGGAATCTGTTGTTGATTCTGAATTACTTTTTCAAATCCTTGACACTCATTCTTCTATTGTTGTTGCCTTTTTAGAGGTGCTAATGGAAGGTTTTGTTAAAGGATGGGTGAGGGGGAATCTAGGATATAAGGGGAGTGATATTAGCAAGAAGCCCTGAAATCTCCTTCCTTTCAGGCAAGAAGCTCTGAAATATCCTCCCCCACCCCATGAACACTCTGATTCTTCAACACTACATAGACAAATTCCCTTTATGAGAAATAAGGAAACTGGTTGAGAGGTTTCTGCACCTTAATCAAGCGTGAAACCAGCCACCCTGGCTAGTTTTAAAACATCATCTCACCATATTCCCCATTCCCTGGGAGCACCCTATTACTGGGAAGAGTTTTTCTGCTCCAAGGTTCTCTTTAGTGAGGAAGAAGTTGGAACATACATCCAACACCCTCGTTTTTCTGGGAAGCTACTCAGAGGACTGGATTCTGCCTTGCCTATCTGAGAGAGCTGACAGAACCTGGCACAGTCAAGCTGCCTAGAGCCAAGTAAGAACAAAGATAGCTGTTTTAGATGACAGTTACCATAGCTCCCTCCTCACCGTCAGCAACCTCCTAACAACAGGCTCAGTACAGAGCAAGCAGACAAAAACTTGAGCTCCCACCTTCTCCCTCAGGAGGGAAAAAGGTGTACAGAGCAACCAATGGCCCCAAATTTCTAAGGACCAAAGATAGAAAATAGCTTCTGCCTTGCCTGTCTCTGAACATTGACAGGATCCAGAATATTCTGAACATCTGGGGGCTACAAAGCACCAAAAAAGCAGGTTGGACCAGCATGAAGGCTTGAGATAGGCCACCAGAATCTTTGACTAGGCTGATTGGTGAGGGCCTTCTCCTATGTAAGAACAGTTTGTGAAGACTAGAAGTATCTGCTTTTTTTTTTATAGTGCACAGATAGAAACACAAAGTCAAGAAAAGTGAAGAAACAGAAACATGTCTCTAACAAAGGCACAAACGAATCTGTAGAAACTGACTCTAATGAAAGGAAGATACGTAATTTACCTGAAAGTTAATTAAAAATAACCACCATAAGGGTGTTTGATAAGATAAGGAAAACAATGCACAAACAAAGTGAAAATTTCAACAAAGAGATAGAAAAAGTGACAAACAGAAACCTTGGAGCTGAATAATATAATAACTGAACAAAAACAAAAACAAAAAAAGCACACTAGAGGAGTTTAAAGGCCTACTAGAAACAGGCAGACCAAACAGAAAACAGAAACAGGCAGACCAAACGGAAATCTTGTAGCTAAATAATACAATAACTGAGTAAAAGTAAACAAAAAAATCACTAGAGGGTTTTTTTTTTAATATATACTTTAAGTTCTAGGGTACATGTGCATAACGTACATGTTTGTTACATATGTATACTTGTGCCTTGTTGGTGTGCTGCACCCATCAACTCGTCAGCACCCATCAACTCGTCATTTACATCTGGTATAACTCCCAATGCGATCCCTCCCCCCTCCCCGCTCCCTGTGATAGGCCCCGGTGTGTGATATTCCCCTTCCTGAGTCCAAGTGATCTCATTGTTCAGTTCCCACCTATGAGTGAGAACATGTGGTGTTTGGTTTTCTGTTCTTGCTATAGTTTGCTGAGAATGATGGTTTCCAGCTGCATCCATGTCCCTACAAAGGACACAAACTCATCCTTTCTTATGACTACATAGTATTCCATGGTGTATATGTGCCACATTTTCTTAATCCAGTCTGTCACTGATGGACATTTGAGTTGATTCCAAGTCTTTGCTATTGTGAATAGTGCCGCAATAAACATATGTGTGCATGTGTCTTTATAGCAGCATGATTTATAATCCTTTGGTTATATACCCAGTAATGGGATGGCTGGGTCATATGGTACTTCTAGTTCTAGATCCTTGAGGAATCACCATACTGTTTTCCATAATGGTTGAACTACTTTACAATCCCACCAACAGTGTAAAAGTGTTCCTATTTCTCCACATCTGTTGTTTCCTGACTTTTTCAGTGATCACCATTCTAACTGGTATGAGATGGTATCTCATTGTGGTTTTGATTTGCATTTCTCTGATGGCCAGTGATGATGAGCATTTTTTCATGTGTCTGTTGGCTGTATGAATGTGGTTTTAAAAGCCAACTAGGTCAAACAGAAGAAAGGATAAGCAACCTGGAAGACAGGCCATTGAAAATTATAAAGTCAAAGGAAAAAAAGGGAAAAAAAAAGATCAAAAAAGAGGAAAAAGGCCTTATGAGACTTACATCATCATGTGGCTGAATGTACACACTATAGTAATATCAGAAAGAAAAGTGAGAAAAGGGGAACAGCTTACTCAGAGAAATAATGGCCAAAATCATCCTTCATGTGAAGAAAAAAATAGAGACCTCATAAAATGTTGAATACAAAAAGATACACATTGAAACATATTATAACAAAATTGACAAAGATGATGAGACATTTTTCTTTCTTTCTTTTTTTTTTTTTTTGACACAGAGTTTCACTCTTGTTGCCCAGGCTGGAGTGCAATCTTGGCTCATTGCAATCTCCACTTCCTGGGTTCAAGAGATTCTCCTGTCTCAGACTCCCTAGTAGCTGGGATTACAGGCGCCCTCCACCATGCCCAGCTAATTTTTGTATTTTTAGTAGAGATGGGGTTTCACCATGTTGGCCAGGCTTGTCTCAAACTCCTCACCTCAGGTGAATCTCCCACCTCGGCCTCCCAAAGTGTTGAGATTACAGGTGTGAGCCACTGGATGATGAGAATTTTTTTAAAGCACAAGACAAAAATGATTTGTCATGAACAATGAAAAACCCTTAAGATTGTCTGGCTTTCTCAGCAAAGATTGCAGGGGGTAAATGGTAAAATCTAAGTACTGAAAGAAAAACACTGCCAAACAAGTAAAAACAGTAGAATTGTCCTCCACCTCCCCAAATGAAGGAGAGATACAGACTTTGTCAGACAAAGACTGAAGAAGTTCATCACCTCTGAGCCTGCCATATAAGATACTGAAGCAAGTTTTAGAAGCTGAAACAAAAAGATGCTAAACAGTAATACAAAAGCATATGAAAGTATAAAAATTGCTGCAAAAGTAATCATATAGAAAAATAAAGAATGCAGTGATACTTTAATGATGGCAAATAAAGTATTTTTAACTCTAGTATAAAAGTTAAAAGACAAAAGTATTAAAAATAATCATAAACTTAAAAATGTATGAATGGATACAGTATATAAAAAGATGTAAATAGTGAGTCAATAATAAAATGTTGGGGGAAGAAGTAGATGTGTAGAGTTTTTGTACATAATTACAGTTGTTACCAGCTTAAAATATTGTAAGTATAAGACATTGTATGTAAGCCTCGTGGTAACCACAAAGAAAATGCCTGTATAGAAGATACACAAAAGAAAAAGAGAAATCAAAGCACATCAGTACCAAAAAATGAAATTAAAAACAAAGGAAGACAGCAAGAAGACACAAGGAGAACAAAATAACCATAAGAGAGAAAAACAATATTTAACTAAATGGAAATAATTATACTCTATTAATAGTTACTGTAAATAATATGAAGTTAAACTCCCTATTCAAAAGTTATACAGAGCCTGATAGGAATTCAAAAAGATTTAACTATATGCTGTATATAACACACTCACTTTAAATTTAAAGACACACCTTGACTGAAAGTTAAGGAATGAAAAAATATATTCTATTAAAAAAAGGTCAACAAAAGAGAGTGGAGGCTATATACTTATATCAGACAAAATAGACTTTAAATTAAAAACTATCACAATAAACAAAAAAAGAACATTATATAATGATAAAAGAGTCAATTCACCAGGAAAATATAATCATAAATATATATGTACCCAACATATGTACCCTTCATAAATGAAGACCCAACTAATAGCACAGAAATAAAAATGATTATAAGATACTATTATGAACAATTATTAACCAAGAAATTGGATAACCTATAAAAAAGAAATATTTCTAAAAATATACAACCTACCAAGACTGAATCATAAAGAAACAAAAATACTGAATTTACCTACAAATAGTAAGGAAGCTGAATCAACGGTCAAAAACTTACTGACAAAGAAAAGTCCAGGGTCAGATGCCTTCACCATTGAATTCTATCAAACATTTTAAAATGAACCAATGACAATCATTTTCAAACTCTTTCAAAAGATTTGAAGAGGAGACTATGCTGATAAGTTTATACAGTATCTAATATATAAGGCAAATATTGCCAAAACTGAAGGGAGTAATAGACATCTATATAGTAATGGCAGGAAAAATCAATAGTCTTGTTTAATTAAAGGATATGAAAATGAGAAAGACAATTAATAAAGAAATAGCAGTCTTAAAAAACACTATAGACCAGAGACCTAACAGACATATACAAAATATTCAACTCAACTGCAGCAGAATATACATAATTCTCAAACACACACAGAATGTTATCCAATATAAGTCACATGGGAGGTCACAAAATAAGTATTAACATTTAAGACGATTGAAATTATTCCAAGTCTGTTTTCTGACCACAATTAAATCAATCTAGACATCAATAACAGAAGAAATGTAGAAAATACATAATGTAAAAATTGAACAACACAGTTTTGAACAATGAGTGGGTCAAAGAAAAAATCAAAAGAGAAATTACAAATATATGGAGAAAATTGAAAATGAAAATACAATACATGAAAACTTATAGGATACAGCAAAAGGAGTACTAAGAGGGCAGCTTATAATGACAAACAACTACATTACAAAAGAGGAAATATCTAAAATATCAGCCCAATTTTCCAGTTCAAGATAAAAGAAAAAAAAAACTAAGTCAAATTTAGCAGAAGAAAGGAAACAATAAAGATTAGAAAAAAATAAATGAATCACATAGAGAATAGAGAAATAATAGAAAAAACAAAATTAAGAATTTTTTGAAAAGAGAATTAAATTAACAAATACTTAACTATATCCTGAAGCAAAAGAGAAAAGATTAAAATAATAAAATAAATGAAGACCCAACTAATAGCACAAAAATAAAAATGATTATAAGATACTATTATGAACAATTATTAACCAAGAAACTGGATAACCTATAAAAAAGAAATATTTCTAAAAATATACAACCTACCAAGACTGAATCATAAAGAAACAAAAATACTGAATTTACTTACAAATAATAAGGAGGCTGAATCAACAGTCAAAAACTTACTGACAAAGAAAAGTCCAGGGTCAGGTGCCTTCACCATTGAATTCTATCAAACATTTAAAAATGGACCAACAGCAATCATTTTCAAATTCTTTCAAAAGATTTAAAGAGGAGACTATGCTTATAAGTTTATTTTGTAAAGTAGGAATTGCTCTAATACCAAAGCTAGACAAAGTCAATACAAGAAAAGAAAACTAAAAGTCAATGCCCCTGTGAATGCAGATACCGAAATCCTCAACAAAACATTAACAAGGTGAATTCAACAACACATTAAAAGGTTCATAACCCATGACTAGGTGGGATATATGACTGAGGTGCAAGGATGATTCGACATCCAAAAATACATTAATGTCGTTAATGTAATATATTACATTAACAGAATTAAAGGTAAAAATCACATGATCATCTCAGTGGACACAGAAAATGCACTTTAAAAAATTATACACCTTTTTACACCTTTTACACCTTTTTAAATGATAAAATGTCTCAAAATCTAGGAATGCATGAAAATTGCCATATATAAATAAAGGCCATATATAAACATCCACAGCTCATGTTCAATAGCAAAAAACTGAACACTTTTCCTCTAAGATTAGTAACAAGGCAAGAGCATTCACTTTTGCCACTTTTATTCAACACATTACTGGACTCCTAACCAATGCAATGAGGTAAAAAACAAACAAACAAAAAACAAATCAGAAAGGAAGAAGTAATATTGTCCCTATTTGAAGATGACATAATTTTATACGTAGAAAACCCTAAAGACTCCACAATAAAATAAAATAAAACAAAATAATAAAATAAAACCTGTAAGAACTAATAAATTCAGTAAGACTGCAGTATACAAAATCAATAAAGAAAAATTAGTCATATTTCTATACTACCAGTAAACTATCTGAAAAAGCAATTAGGAAAACAATACCATTTAAAATAGAACCAAAATGAATAAAATACCCAGGAATAAACTTAGAGGGTGAAAGAGTTATAGACTGAACACTACAAAACACTGGTGAAAGACATTAAAGAAGACAAACAAATGAAAAGACATTCCGTTTTCATGTATTGGAAGGAATATTTTTATAGTGTTAATACCACCAAAAAGAGATACACAAATTCAAAGTATTGTCTATCAAAATTCTGATGGTATTTTTCACAGAAATAGAAAAAAATACACACTCAAATTTTTACTGAACGTCAAAGACCTCAGATAATCAAAACAATATTGAAAAAGAAGAACAAAGCTGGAGGAATTATACTTCCTGATTTCAAAATACATTACGAGGATACATTAATAGAAAAGATATATTACCAGCATAATGACAGATATGAGCACCAGTGGAACACAATAGAGACCCAAGAAATAAATCCACACATGTACAGCTAACTAATCACCATAAGAATGTCAGGAACATACAAGGTAAAAAGGGTGGTCTCTTCAATAAATGGTGCTAGAAAAACTATATCCACATGTAAAAAATGAAATTGGAAGCTTTTTGTACACCATACCTGATAATGAACTCAAAATAGATTAAAAATGTAAACATAAGACTTGAAACTGTTTACCTATGAGAAGAAAATACAGGTAAAAAGTTTCATGACATTGATCTTGGCAATGATTTATTGTTTATGATACCAAAAGCACAAGAAACAAAAGTGAAAATAAACAATTTGGACTCTATTGAACAAAAGAAAAACTACTGCACATCAAAAACTATTAACAGAGAGAGAAGACAATTTACATAATGGGAGAGAATATTTGCTCTGATAAAATATTAATATACAAAATATTAAGAAACTCTTACATTTCAGAAGCAAAAACAAAAATAAATAACCAAACAAAACATACAAGAAAATACCACAAAAATCCAATTTTAAATTGGGCAAAGGACTGGAATATATATTTCTCCAAAGAAAATTAACAAATGACCAGTAAGTATATGAAAAGTGATACTCAATATTACTAATCATTAGGGAGGTGCAAATCAAAACCACAGTATCAACTCACACCTGTTAGGATGACCATTATCAAAGAAAAAAGCAGACAAGTGTTTGCGAAAATTTGGAGAAACTGGAACCTTTGTACGCTGTTAGTGAAAATACAAAATGGTGCAGCTGCTAAAGAAAACAGTAGGAAATTTCCCCCAAAAATATAAAGCACCCAAAAAGTACCTATGGTAGCCATAGAATAACCATATGATCCAACGCCAGCCATTAAAAGTTGGTTCTTAGAGAAGAGCTACCTGTAGAGACTGATCTGACCAAGTTATTTGTTTGTTTGTTTGTTTGTTTGTTTTTCACATCTGCATATCTATTTTAAAAATTGATACCAGTATCTCAAAGATTATCTGTACTCCCTTGCTCATTACAGCATTATCCACAATAGCCAAGAAATTGAAACTATCTAAATATATATCAGTTAATAAATAGATATAAAAATATGATCTATACAAACAGTAGAATAGCCTGTCTTAAAAAAGGAGACCCTTCAATATGTAACAACATGGATATACCTTGAAGGCATTATGTCAAGTGAAGTAAATCAGTTCCAAAATAATAAATATTATATGATTTCACCTATATTAAGTATCTTAAATAGTGAAACTCATAGAAGCAGAGAGCAGAATGGTGGTTGCCAGGGGCATAGGGGAGGGAGAAATGGAGGGTTGCTACACAAAAAGTATAACATTTCTGTTATACAAGATGAATAAATCCTAAAGATCTCCTATGCAACATCATGTCTATAGTTAATAGTGCATTGTACCCCTAAACATTTTTTAAGGGTGTAGAACTCATGTTGAATGTTTTTACCATAATAACAAAATGTTAACCATAAAAATATCACATAAAATAGAATAGTAATTGTAAAGAAGCAAATAGGTGTTAAAGTAAAAAAGATTGCATAACAAGTCATTTATTTGCATTATTTCATGCAAACAGACAAGAAGGCAAAACACAGCCAATAAACTATTGTTAAGCTATATTTCCCTGTCTCTTGAAAGTTATTTCACACAGTTTGTTAAACTGCATGAAATCAAATCCCACAGGAATAGGAATTGGAGAAATTTGACCATTGTCCTGCCAATTTATTTTTAAACCTTGTTAAAAGTTAAAAAATTGATTCTTAGAGAAGAGCTACCTGTAGAGACTGATCTGACAAAGTGTTTTGTGTGTGTGTGTGTGTGTTTTTGTTTTTCCCATGAGGCCCTAATTGTACCTTCTTGTTGAGTGATTGCCAGACTGGGGCCAGGTAAAATCTGAAGTAGCCTCAGATGGTTACCCAAAGTCATATTGGACCAAGTGTCAAGAAAACCAATGCTGGGCATTCTCCCTTACCTCCAGGCTGTCAATGATATATTTTGGAAAGCTATGTAACCCATGAGTTAATTAATTTAGTGATGAAGTGTAGATCAGCTAAAAAGAAGAAAAATATACACACACATAAGTGTGTGTATACATTCTGTGTGTATATGGATATACACACACAGTTTGCATACATATTTATGTACATACCCTGTATACATATATAGAGAGAGAGAGAAAGAGAGAGAGCAAAAGAGAATGAGAAACAGGGAGCTCTATTTTTGGCAAGATAATTTGTTAACTAAACAGATACATGCCCCCAGATGCATAAAGAACTAACATACTAGGTGGTTGTGCAAAGCCCCCAGACTTGTGTGACAGAAGAAATTTAATCAGCCCAACAACAATTCAGCCATTATCTATCTGTCTTTTGATTTTTGGTGCTCTCAGAAATAACACCTTGGGGGTGTAATTTCATTCAGTGATTTAAAATGAAATATGATGGCAATTTAATTTTGGAAATTATAGAGCAGAGCCTCACAGTAATTGTTTTTCAATCAATACTTATAATCTGTATCTCTTAAGTATATTTAGCATTAATAGTACATGTTTGGCATGTTGAAGAATACTGGGTATTTATTAGCATTTCCTATTTGACTAAATTCATGCTATCACTTTTCCTTAATTAAATAGTGTGTCATTGTGAGTTTAAAAAATCCTATTCAAACTCAGCATGAAATTTTTGAAAAATTTATGTTTGAGGTCTTAAAGATAGTTCCATGAGATGCATAAATATGTCATAACAGCTTTTCTTGCTTTGAAAAATGTAAGCGTTTCCAAGCATTTAGAAACATCATCTAGCTTTGTTGCATTACTTGGTGTGTGATATTATTCTCTGTTATTGTTTTATCAGAAAACTATTTTATTGCAACTATTTCCCTAGTGATAAATATTTGCTCCACCAATATCATACTTTTGTGGTACTACTCTGTTTTCATGCCTGTTACTTTTCACAATGAAAAACTGTTTTGTGAATAACCATGGTGTTCTCTTTTAAATAGCACCTCCCTCAAAACATGTAGCAAAAATGGAGTTAACTAAATTGTCGTGACAACTATATGAATGGATAT
This sequence comes from Macaca mulatta, assembly GCF_049350105.2. Taxonomy (NCBI): domain Eukaryota; kingdom Metazoa; phylum Chordata; class Mammalia; order Primates; family Cercopithecidae; genus Macaca; species Macaca mulatta. The sequence continues at coordinate 56,230,587 of NC_133422.1, forward strand.
GATTAGTTTTGCATGAACACAGGCAAGGAGAACTACATTCTTACTGCCACCTGGCCAACAATTTTCATAAGGTATTATTAATTATAAGACATATTCCAATTTCAGAAATGTTAAATTGCAAACACATATACATATAAGATGAACTTAAGAATAGATCTTAAGGGGGCAGTTGAGCTTTAGGAGGAAATAAAAACAGAATTAGTGTTTATGTATACTCAGTTGCTCATCTCCATGTGTCTCTCTCCATCAGCTACATTTTTCTTCATTAGACCAAAATTTGCTTCTTCTCTCGGTCTATGTTCACTCTATAATTCCTAGGTTTGCATGTCTCATCTTAGTTGAATCACCCAGAATGGCTATATTAGTTCTATATCTAAATACCAAATTCCCCTAACAAAGTGGCTAAATTGTGTCAGCTTTTCTCTTCTATTCCAGTTCCCTGTGTGAAAGGGTTAGGTTATAAATAGTCAAACACACTTGTTTTCAAAATGCCTATATTTTTTTCTATTTGAATCACCAGCTAGATATCATGTTTTGGAAAACAAGTCCATATCCATTTCACTCTGTTTATCATGTTCTTTCCATAGAACATAGTAAAATTAGTCATTCATTAATTGTTGAATTAACAAATTAATTAATTTAAAAGGTGGTGATATAAAATTATTACAGACAATATTTAGTATTTTCTAAATATGATTTACTACTTATATGCAGTAGGCCTTTCGTAATTATCTTACAGTCCGCTGGCAATTAGAAATACAACATATTTTTCAACGAGTACAGTTACTGGAAAGTACTAATCAAGCACTAAGAAAGTACTTCACAGTTATACATTTCATCACCCAAGTTCAGATAAATGTACACTGATAACCAATTACTTCTCTATAGATGTGATGAGAATTGTCAAGTTCTAGCCCAAACTGAGGTCTGAGGGGAGTCAGTAGGCAGGTGGTGAGTAGCTGGATTAAAACTCAAGGAGTCGTAACAGTTTCAACATGACTTCATTCTCTCTCTCTGAATGTGAGCCCTGTGCACAGTGTCAGCAGGGTAATTATACCTTTTACAGACAATAGTGGCTCAGAGCTGAGTTTGAGCTTACAGAAACAGGTTACATAATGAACAGAGTTGTTTGTCTGTGCTTCAGACCCGCTGAGTCATGCTGGTCCAGTTGTTTACCTTGGCCTATTCTTGACTGAAGCATATCTATTTTCCTAACAAGAATCAAGAGGTTCTGTTATTGATAAAGCATCTACGAAAAAGGCACAATTAATGTGTATGAACTAGGGCACAATTTTAAATGTTGAGGAAAAAGATAAAATTAGTGTGCTTCTTCCAATTCCACTATTTGGAGAAGAACCTAGGCTCATCCTTCTATTATATTCCACACAATTTAGAAACCATAAAACCTGTGCCAAATGGCATACTTATAGCCAAAGTGGCAGTGAGTCTTCTCTCCAAGCTAGAAAACGTCTGTCATGAACAAAGCAGCATTTCAATACCTCTCACCAAATTTCAAATGCAGGGCTTATGTATTTACATACTCAGAAGTGATTCAGGAATGGTCTTTCTTTTTCCTCATCAAGAGAACATCTGAAACTGTGCCATTCTATTTGAAGGAAATTCTGTTTCTGGATGAACTAGTGAGATGGGTAAATAGGTTCCTGGCAGCTCAGCTCTTGACAAATCAATGCTGCAAACAGGGTGATAGATCAAGCACAATGTCATTCTGTGGGAGAAAAAGCCTGAAGATTCCATGGGGGCACTTTGGGCAGGTGCTAGCAGAATCCCATGGACATGCTGAGGGATGCTAGCGGAACTTTTGCAAGAGTCTGAGGGTCCCTTGCGGCACTTCACCAATGGGTCTTAGGACATGCTAGCAGAAGCTGTCAGACATTCTTGAAGGATGTTAGTGAGTTGTTTATATAAGCTTTTCAGTTCTGAAAAGGGACCGCCCATCCTTCTTTTTAGTCCCCAACTCCCTGGCCAAGTTCACTTGGTGCTAGTACATCAGAGTTCTAAGCACGCCTCATAGCAGAAAGTTGCCCTCTCTACACCAGACCTGTGCACAGCCAGTGCATTACATCCTCTGAAAGGAGTTGCAATCAAGGACTCAGGAACCCCTGGCCAGCCATGCTGTTATGCATGTCTGCATTTCCAACTAGGAACCACCAATGAAAGGCCTCTTTACCATGGGCCCCCAGCTAAGGCCTACACTAGATGCCGCTGCTTAGAACTCCTTAGCAGGGAAGAAGGGAGCCCTGAAGGTATTTTTCTCCATTCTGACTCAGTACTCACTATTTTTTTTCACTCCCAGCCATTCTACCTCTTTCTCCACTCAGCCCCAGGGTTCGTAAAATTCCAGAAACCTTTTTTCATGGCTCTTTTGGCAGTGAGATAATTTCCTTAATCTGTGCTGACATACCTGCCCTTGCCCATTGCCATTCGGGAGAAAAATGGAACAGTGGGGAAGCCAGCACCTTATTTCAACTATTTCAGCAAGTGAATAAAGCCTTGATTCTTACTCTCATTTTGCCTCGTTGTCTTAAAGCTATTACCCTGACACCTGGCTGCTCCTCTCTCTCCAATTCAGTTCTTGTCAATGGGATTGGATAGATGAATCTCCATATTATCTCTCCCTTTTTGACTGTGGTAATCGGATAAAAAAGATTAGTGGTTTGGGGCTTAGATAACAAGAACACTCAATTTGATTGCTTTCCCTAGGTTGTAAGAGAAGTCAAGACTAGATAACAATTCAGTTTTCTATGAAAAGAAAGAAAGCAAGGAATAAAGGAAGAAAAGAAGGAAAAAAAAAGGAAGAAAAGAAGAGAAAAAAAGAAGAAAAGCGAGTAGATTTTTTCCATTTAATGAATACCATTGTTCAATAAAATCAAGTTATATAACATTTGAGATGGTAACAGAAATCTTCCTCCTATACATAGATATGCATATATCAATCATGATCAGAGTGGAAGAATAAGGTATTCCACTACAAAGGCCAATAGAAAATCACATTTTAAATATATCGGATTCTAAAGAGGAAGCAAACATGTACAAAAATATAAATATTGGGGTTACATCTTAACCAACAATAAATTGTGTGCATAATTTTAAACTATACATTTCCACCAATATGAGGAAAATAAGTTTCTGTACCATACTATTTTGTCTTCCATGCAGCACAGAGCATTATGACTGAATTATGTTCACAAAATACTTGATAAACACTCATGTGAACAGGTTAATGTGGTCTGGATAAGGGGCAGTGTAAACAAAAGTTTCCAGGTGGGGCACGGTGGCTCATGCCCGTAATTCCAGCGTTTTGGGAGGTCAAGGTGGGCAGATCACCTGAGGTCAGGAGTTTAAGACTAGCCTGACCAATATAGTGAAACCTTGTCTCTACTAAAAATACAAAAAATGAGCCAGTTGTGGTGGTGCACACCTGTTATCCCAGCTACTCTGGAGGCTGAGGCACAAGAATCAGTTGAACCCAGGAGGTGGAGATTGCAGTGAGCTGAGAGGGTGTCGCTGCACTCCAGCCAGGGCAACAGAGTGAGAGTCTGTCTCGAAAAAAAAAAACAAAACAAAAAAGTTTCCAGAAAGGACTTCACTTCATTCAAAACTCAAACTTCAGAGTACTTATTCTGTAATCTGCATTTGTAGGTTTATTTCTTCTTTCTAATTCACATTGAGATTTTTAATATTATACTTCAACTGTTTCATTCCAGATTATATTGTATAATCCAAGTACATATTCTATAATATTCATTTATTTCTACTTCCTACTTTACATTGAGATTTTAAATATTGCACCTCAACTAATTGTTTTATCATAGATCATTTCTCAGGGTACTGCAAAGTCTAATCTTTATCCAAGATTATTATCTTTTTTTTTTTTCACAAGTAACATTAGTCTCTTAAGTGTGTGACCTCCACCTCAGAATATGTAGTCTCCATACTTTTGATACAGACAACATATAGTGGGGATAGAAAATAAGTTCATTTTGTCACTTAATCTATCTGTAGCATCCTGAAAAATTTAAGATGACTCACCGTATAGCTACACAGTAGTAAAATAGATGATTTAAAAAAAGAACAAGTAGACAGACCCCACTAATTAGACTCTAGTGAACAATCAAACATCAAAGAAAATCATTAATGAGCAGGAGAGAAGAAAGAAGGCACACATCCCTGACAGCTTCTGCAATAGAGAATTCTGTCTGAAGTCCTTTCCATAGCAACCGGATGGAGGTGACTAACGATACGAGATTTACTGACTTGCAGGCTGCAGATAAAATGGTAGTGGAAACTTCTGCAGTAGTTACTATTGACAGCGGTCATTGGGAGTGACTGGAGTTTAGTGTGGAAACAATAGATGTCAGAGCTATCCTTCATTCTGAAAATTATCTTACAGCATATCTATGTCTATTTACTTCTAGATATGTTTTATTGAATATTCAGTCATATCTCATAAATTTTCAGCATGTTTACTTTCACAGATATATTAATCCATTGTTTCTAGTATATGTTCCTTTTAACAGTATCCAGATTCTTCCCCAGTAGAAAAATTATGTTGGCGCAGATTAGGTTTACAACCTAAATATGTATTACATATATATTACAATTGAAGTCTTTAAATTAGATCACCTTCCTAGGGTATTTTCCTCCCTGAATCTCATTCTGGTTTCAATGTTTACTCTATAAACAGACTTTTGCATATAAATCTAGACTAAAATTCATGTTATTCCAAATGGATACAAATCAATTTAATTCAATATCGGAGAGGATTCAAAGTGTGAATCTTCCTTTCACTACCTCCTACAGTACAGGTATTGATTTGCACGGCCTAACCTTCATAAATAATTGATTTGAATCCATAGGTGCACACTTGGAATTTTATTTCTCTCTTAATATTTTGTGATATGGATGGGCCATACCTAAATCTTCTTTGTTTTGTGTGGTATAAATCCTGCACATTGTTTAAACCACACATTCCCTGAATTGCCCTTCTCCCTCCTTATGCTAAAATGTATGTTTTGATCTACTTTGTTCTGAGGCTCAGCACTGTGCTTTCAGTTACTCCTGAAAGTCTCAATGGCTTCCATGACCTTTGATTTCGAAATAATCAGAGAATATTTATCTACCCAAATAGTTAATATATATTTTCCTTCAGAGTTTTTGACTTTAAGACTACATTATTCTGACAATGTATTTTCATGCTGATATAATATCCTCCATTATAGGATTCTACTCTTTGTAGGGCTGTTTGCCATACTTACTAAAGCTGAAAACTAAGTGTTTTCAAAATCCAGAAAACGTGTATTTTACTGATGAGGTATAAACATGTAATTTTAATATAAATTTAAACATCTTTAATATAGAACACATATAAGACACTTTTTTCATACATTCATATCTTCCTATATCCTCTCACCAAACAAGAATTCACCCTCTTAGTTAATACATTAAATACAGGAGACACAAAGGTAAACAAAACATTGTCCTTGTCCTTGAGATGCTCAAAGTCTAGTGAGGAGAAGCAGACCAGAATGAAAAAAAAAGGAAATTATAATACAATGTAGTTAGTTTAGCAAGAGAATATGAATGATAGTTATAATTGTCAAAAATCATCTATTGGTGTTGCAAAATTGCTTATACATATTTTTTGAGTGGCAATGTGCTAAAAGCATAAATTTTGTATAAGAAATAACCAAACCATTTATGAATTCTAGATCAGAACATTATTTTCTGAAATTTTCTTAAGTTAAACATTATTCACAACTGACAATAATCATATCTAAAAAAAAAATCATGACAGTCTGCCATACAGTGTATTAAACCCTTTATGTGGGTTTTCATATTTCATATGAAATAAAAGCAATAAATCATGTTTAATATTTATGTAATGATAATAATGTTTATAATATTAAATTAATATTTATGATTAAATTTAACATTCATGATTTAATTGACTATGATTTAATTTGTGTGATGTGATTAAATTGAAGTTTTAATTTAATATTCATGAGTAACTCATAGCATTAAAAGTTTTGCAAACCACAATTTACAAACAATTTTGAAAATAGTTTTCTTTTATAAGAAATATGCATGGTAAATAAGCATATTGATTACTTATGTGACATAATTAAAATTACAGTCAACACTTCTATATAAAAGTAAAATATATTATTTATAGCACAGAACAGAATAACTGAACTTAACATAAATTTGAATAATCACACTGATATAATTGTATGTAAAATAAATAAGTATAAGGTGCTTCTTCTCACAGGAAAAATAATCCCAATTTTACACTGGTAAGAATTGAGAAGAATGTGAGATTTTTATCCTGCTTGCAAATTCACAAGTTAGACTATCATAGTTTCATGCAAAACTAAGATGTCACTAGAACTGAGTCTGCTGATTTTTTTAAGAAATCAATTTTATTTTTACTTTATTAAAAATACAGAAATGCATAGCCAATGTAAGAATTTCTGCAAACATAGCATTTACATTTGACAAGTGAAGTTTTCAGGTTCCTCCCACCGTGTTAGTCATTATATTCCAAACTGGCCCGCATCCATGTAAGAATATTAGGCCAGAGTCATAAGCCCTCCATGGGCAGGTATTCAGTTTCAGCAAGAGCATAACAGGAAGCTACAGCTGCTCTTCTAAAGGTGTGTACAGTACCTGGTAGTCATATCTGGAAGGATACAAGGTAAAAATCTTAAAGGGTGGTTCTGGCTGCAGGCTGCCTTTCTTTGCCAGAGGCTCCAATCAGAATCATCAGTCACAGAATTGTCTCCAATACGCAGTGTCCAATACGGCAATGGGCCTCCTTTCTGGTAGTAGGGGGCTGAAGAGACAATTTTTCTTTGGGGAGGCACTGAACACTGAATCTACCCACATAATCTCAAGGAAGTTGGATAAAACTTCCTCAGTTTTGTCAAACAGGCCTCAGAATTTTCCCAGGGCTTATTAGTCACCACTTCTGGAGTAAATGTGATAATACTGCAGTCAGGACATTGCAACTGAGGCTTCTGATGTGCTGGCCAACAGGACCTCACCTATGTTGTGGAAGCTTTGACATCAGAGGGCAGAGGCATTCTACTAAATTTTGATCCATTCATTAGTAGTAAATATGAGGAGAATGTGTCCCATTAGCACTTCTCTAACTGAAGCTCTTTCCAAACAGAAAATTGTCCTCTGACACTTATAGGATGGGTTGTACAAACATATGACACATCAATCCACACTCTACATACACAACAACAATGCATTGAAATTAAACCAAGGGGCCCCACCTATAAGGTCGTGTTAATTTATCTTAGCAATATTTTATTTAACATTTCCTTTTTTTTCTAAAGACAAAGCTCACAGTACAACAGGAATTGTAAGCCTGTTTCATTCTTCAAATGCATAACAGTGATATACAGGTAAGCTCACATGGATGTTCTATAAATAGTGGGTGTGTCACAGCTGAAAAACCTCATGCTTAGGAAATTCAATCTTTTAAAGAGGGCTACTAGTAAACCTGTTCAACATTTGTCTGAGAAGAAGACATTATCTTTATTATTCTAGTCAGGAAACACATTTTTCTTCTGCCCTGGAGGGAGATATCATATCTTCCAACATTGTTTACTATACAAACAGCCATGAAAAGAATAGTAGAGATCTAAAGCTGCAGATATGCAGAAACATTACAAACCCATGGAGATCTATATAGGATGGGAGACAGTATTGTAAGTTAGAATTTTCCATGGACTGTTTTTTATGCTTATGTTGCTTCACAGAATTATGTAAATTCCCTGAAACATAATGGAGACTATGTTTGTCAAATTAATGAAATGAAGTGTCCTTGAATCAGATGTGTATTTATAAGGGGAGATAACATTTACTTTAGAATAGTAGTGGCACCAGTAGTCTAAAATGTATAAAAAGCTCCATAGTTAAAAAGTATCCGTATTAGACATAATCTATTAAGCTATACTTTGTCTTGATGATCATATGGTTAAAATGAAGTGGAAGTGAAGAAAACCCACCATAGTAAGTAGAAAAAATTCCATGGTAAATGCTGAAGAAAATGCATTTTCTAGTCTAGAGAAGTAAGTGTGAAGGGAAACAATAAACTATTTTTTCTAATATAGAAAGAGTATTTATAAAATTAGTGAGTACATAAATATACAAATTTGAAAATATAAACTTAAACTCAAGCAGAAGACTTACTGCTTAAAAATGAAGACAGTTTATAATAATAATATTGAGATATTGTAAGATATTATTGTTGGAGACCAATAAGATAAACACAAACACAATTATTACCTGGAGAATCATGACTAAAACCTTCAAATTAGCCTTTAAACATCCTTTCCAGGCTTAGTTTTTAAATATTTGACTACATATTATTTAGTTTTCTTAACCTAGGCTTCCAAATTGCTTCCTAAGCTCTTTCTCTTCCTTCCATCTATAAATATAGTCACACTCCAGCTCTGTTGAAATCCTCACACTCTTCCAAGGACAATGTCAAAGGATAAGTTCTTAATGAAGTAAGTCCTGATTGATAGTGTTCCTCTCTGAAATCCACAGAACGTATTTTTACATTTTTATTAGCTTTTTTCCTCCCTTTCCTACCTCCTCTCTTTCCCCACTCCCTCTCGCACTCCCTCTCTCCTTTTCTTCTTGCCTCTCTGTCTCTCTCTTTCTTTCCCCTCAACAAGGATATAACTCTTTCTTGTAGCACTGTAGCAGCAACTGTTGCTTTAAACTGTTGGATTACAGCATTAAAAATCTGCATGAGTTTTTAATGGCAAGTTAGTATCTGTTTCATTACATGTTAATTGAAACAGGGATTAAAAATAATGTTTTATTTCTTTGTATTTTATAATAACAATTTATTTATATTAGAAATCAATAAGTAGAGAATCAAGCCTCTGGTATAATTTAGAGCTAATATTATCTTACAAAATAATTAACTAATTAAGTGATTTTAAGTAGCACATTCTTTCAGACAATTGGGAAATAGTATTTATAAGCAACAAGAGAAAGCATATGAAATAGTAATTTGTTAAATCTAATAAAAGCTCACAATCAAATGGCAAAAAAAAAAAAAAAAAAAAAAAAAAATGTTGTATTCAACCATTCTCACCCTGCTATAAAGAAATACCTAAGACTAGGTAATTTATAAACAAAAAAATTATAATTGGCTCATGATTCCGTAACTACAGGAAGCATGGCTGGGGATGCCTCAGGAAACTTAGAATCATGGCAAAAGGCGAAGGGGAAGCAGGCACATCTTCACAAGGCTAGATCAGGAGGAAGAGAGAGGAAGGGGAGGTGCTACACACTTTTATTTTTTTTTTTATTTTTTTATTTTTTTTTTTTTTATTTTTTTTTTTTATGGCCAGGTTTTTTTTTTTTTTTTTTTTTTTTTTTTTTTTTTTAAATTTATTTATTATTATTATACTTTAAGTTGTAGGGTACATGTGCATAACGTGCAGGTTTGTTACATATGTATACTTGTGCCATGTTGCTGTGCTGCACCCATCAACTCGTCATTTACATCAGGTATAACTCCCAATGCAATCCCTCCCCCCTCCCCCCTCCCCATGATAGGCCCCGGTGTGTGATGTTCCCCTTCCTGAGTCCAAGTGATCTCATTGTTCAGTTCCCACCTATGAGTGAGAACATGCGGTGTTTGGTTTTCTGTTCTTGTGATAGTTTGCTAAGAATGATGGATTCCAGCTGCATCCAAGTCCCTACAAAGGACTCAAACTCATCCTTTTTTATGGCTGCATAGTATTCCATGGTGTATATGTGCCACATTTTCTTAATCCAATCTGTCACTGATGGACATTTGGGTTGATTCCAAGTCTTTGCTATTGTGAATAGTGCCGCAATAAACATACGTGTGCATGTGTCTTTATAGCAGCATAATTTATAATCCTTTGGGTATATACCCAGTAATGGGATGGCTGGGTCATATGGTACATCTAGTTCTAGATCCTTGAGGAATCGCCATACTGTTTTCCATAATGGTTGAACTAGTTTACAATCCCACCAACAGTGTAAAAGTGTTCCTATTTCTCCACATCCTCTCCAGCACCTGTTGTTTCTGGACTTTTTAATGATTGCCATTCTAACTGGTGTGAGATGGTATCTCATTGTGGTTTTGATTTGCATTTCTCTGATGGCCAGTGATGATGAGCATTTTTTCATGTGTCTGTTGGCTGTATGAATGTCTTCTTTTGAGAAATGTCTGTTGCTACACACTTTTAAACAACCAGATCTCGTGAGAACTCACTCACTATCACTAGAACAGCAAGGAGGAAATCTGCCGCCATGATCTGGTCATCTCTCACCAGGTCCCTCTTGCAACATTGGGGATTAAAATTTGATACAATATTTGGGCAGGAACACAAATACAAATCATATCAATCAAACCCTTTTCAGCACACTTGAAAGGTCTTTAAACCTTTTTAAACTTTGGGCTAAACTCTATAGATGTATGAAACTAAAAATATATTTCTATAAGAGATTTTACATTTCCTCATGAAACTAACCTAAGACTGGAACATGGTTTGTATTCTGAGGAGAACTTCGGTAAAACTTACAAAAGTAAGTAGAAGATTCACATATGAAAAATTTACTGGCAGATGGGATTTAGGGAGCCCTCAGTGTATTACAACTCTCTGAATATTAAATCTAATCCTAGTTGGAAACTGCATTTTGTTCCTCAATCCCTTATGAAATCATTAGGTAATATCTATATATCTTATCTAGATTGGACCTGTCTTAATACAATAAAAATAATATAAAATAGTTTTCTTAAATTTCCAGGTGAGCATGGAAAGGATGGCAGCCCCAATGTAAACAAATATCTCTCCTTACATTGTCTATTTGCAAGAGGACTCCAGAGAAAGAAGTGAGATGTTTTTATTGTTCTACTTGTCAACAATGATAAATGCAACTGGGAGAAATAATTTGGGGGCTATAAGAAACATCCCTGCAGGATACAAACTTGGTTAAATTTCTGAGCAACAGTTTAACCTGTTACTTATTGAAAACATTATTAGATAAATAAAAACAGTTTACAAAAATTGGGCGAAAACAAAGGAAACACTTTAATAAGAATCTACTCGTGTGTGTGAGTGTGTGTGTGTGTTTGTGGGTGTGTGTAAGATTGCAGTTAAGGTAATCTCTACAAATAACCAAAAACCAAAGTATTATTCCTAAAAGCTGTCCATTCTTAATTTATAAAATACGATAATTTAATTGATTTTAGAAAAATAATATATGTAACAATAAAATACTCAAGACCAAATGTTAAATATAAACTGAAAAATAAACTCTAGTCATACACATTAACACTAACTCAGAAATATTCAAGACATCTATGTATATGTAGATCGAAATTTTTTAAAATATGGGGATCAATGGTGAGAAATGGTTTCTAAATATTGGAATAATTTTGTAAATAATGCAATAATATTCACATGACTATGATGACAGGGGATAGACAGCAGTCCACCAAAGATTGATTTATCTGGTAGCTGCAACAAAGGAAGGTTTCCAAGAGGAACTACTGGATTTCGCTCTCCTAAAAAAACAGGTGATGGTGTTGATACAGGATTTGGGGAAAGATGTGTTTTTGGTAAAATTTAATTAATTAGTACTTTAATAGTCCGAGCAAAACTGTGCTGTGTGTAGAAAGTTTAATATCAGTTATTGGATCCTGAGTGGAACCAGGTCCTATTTTTGTTTTGAAATCTAAAACGTTAAGATAAATTTGCACTACTGTGTTTGGAAACCCCTAAACTGAAGTCTTGTGCCTAGATTGGAAACAGAGGATGCCTCTCTGTGTCAAAATGACTCAGATCTTTCAGACAATAATGGAGTGTACCATTATTATGTGATTGCAAGCAGCAATGTCTCCAATAGCCTATGATTTTAGAGACTATTTCCCCAGCATTACGTCCTTTTGTTAGTTAACATATATGATATTTACAAGTTTGCCATGGAATCCTGCAATAGTCACATTTTAGCAAACATATTTGATTTATTATTTTCTTTATTTAACAAAAGCAAAGAATATCAAATGGCAATGTAGCTAAAGATGATAATGTTAGTCATAATTTCTCCCTCAGAATAAGTAAAGTATTGCTCCATTGGCTTCTATAATTGAATCTTACTATGGAAAAATCGAAGGTCAGGCTGATATTTTCCTTTAATTGACATTTTTCCTCCTATGCACAGGGCACCTTTGTTTTTTTCTTCTTCTTTTTTTTTTGTGTGTGTTTGTTTGTTGGTTTGTTTTAATTGTTGGTGTCTCCGTGGCATTCCAAAGAATTTTAGTGTTTATTTCACTTGGTCAAGGGTGTGTCAGCCCTGTATCCCTGTACAGATACAACTTACAACTTCACATTGGACCCTTAACTAAGCACGGGCCTGAGTTTATCTTTTCATCTAAACATTAGCCTTATTTGTTTTGCCTACCCTACTTGACTCAACTTACTGTCTCCAGCAGGTCCTCTCTGCTTACTCGAAAGATAGATGAGATAAAAGTACTTGTATTTTTATATCCTGTTTTTAATTCTTTGCAATAAAAGAGCATCTTTTCCTAGGCATCTCAGTGTGTATCCTCCTTTCCAAATGATCATATGTATTTGCTATCTTTGTTTGGGTGTTTAAGTTCTACAGAACCCCATCTGCAAGATGATTAATTCCATGAATATATAGTCATTTTTGTCTTTCTAGTTTGCTTACCTACTATTAAAGCACACTAAATGACGAGTTCAGGGACCAACTCCTCATTTTCCTGAGAACCCCCTGGTGAGGTAGAACCCACTTCTGGGCATCCTGGACATTTTAATTTTTTTCCTGAGCTGACTATTTTCCTTTCAATTATCTTGAATTTAAAGCATGTTAATATGTAATATAAGGATTTAGTCAACTTGCCTTTTTTCCCAAACTTCATTTCCATGATGTTAGTGTAGAGATATCAGCCAGAGACCTCCACCAAAATATTCTCTGTGTTTCCTTGGCCACTTGCATGAGGTTTTGGAATCTTTATTTTCCTGTGGTAGATAATGACTCATGCTTTTGTTGTCATTACTTTAAAAAAAGATGGGAGAGGAGAAGATGTGGGAGTATCTTCTTTTATAGGAAATGTGGAGATTATCTGAAATTAAATACATCTTGCTTCTTGACACAGATCCTAATTTATAACATGTAGAGTACTGAAGGTTTAACGTTTAACAAGGTGGTGTTTTATTTTTGTTACAAGACCGTTGGTATGTTTTACATATTTAAATGCATCTTTTATATTATATTCTTCCTCTTATAAATTCTATTTAAAGTATGTAGAATTTTAAATCCAATAAATAAAAATTATAAATACAATTAGTTTATCAATACTAATTCTATTAGTAGCCTTTGTAATAAATACAGCTCTCTTACTATTTCTCAAAAGTGATTTTTAAAAATGTTTAAAATATTATTATGTCATTTTATATTTATCATCATTACATTATTTAATATTACAGATAGCATATATGGAATGAGAATCTGATAAAACATTAGAGTATCTGAATTTTGAAACATAACAGTTATTATTTTCCAGACAATAGAAAACATATTTTTATACAGATAGTAACCAAATTGCTAAGAGTTATTCAATTTTTAAGCAGTTCCAAATCATAGTATTGATTACCCATAAACATACCTTTATGTTTTACTGTATCTAAGAGTGTAGTACTGAGACTTTGCAAAGATTTTTATCATGTTATCTCATCCCATAAACTTTTCCTCATTCATATGACTTTGGTTTAACCTTCACTAAAGTGTTCCAAAGGACTTTTCATTTTCTTGCTAAGATTCACAATAATTTCTGAAACAAATCATACAATATGTGTAAAAGGTATATACTGCTTAATAAAGCTATGTGTTCTGATTTTTCTTCCCTTCTCTCCCCTTTTCTCACAGACCACATTTGTATTCTGTTATAAAAACATTTGTAGAAACAATTGTTCTATTACATATTTTCTTTCTGTTTTAGCCTCGTAGTTCTTTAATATAGTCTGAAAGAAATGAATACTATTTTAGGTTACTATGCAGAGAAGTCATTTTTATCTAATCTCCTTTTGATAATATGCCTCGATCTACCTCTGAAATTCAAATATGAAATCTTTAAACATCCTCGATTTTAATTCTCAGAAACCACAAAAGTTTTAATCCCTTTAATTTTGTGAGTTTCTATACTTGGCATAAATTTTTATCTTATTCTAAATGTGCAATTACGTGGTGTCAAATATTCATTCCAGACTACATATAGCCTCTGCCTTCCCACCTCCAATCTCATTTCTAGCCCTAAATTTCATTGGTCCTCTTCTCTTGCTTATAATCTTAACTATGGGGACTCAAATATTCCCGATGATGTTACTTATTTTTTTTTTAAGCTTTCTTTTTAATCCGGAAATGGTCTCTCCTGGACTTCTTATATTTTACTGTCTGTTTTTCTGCATTAAACCTCTTTCAAAATCTTATTGACACCTGCTTCACTTATTATTTCTGATAAAATTTTGCCCATGTTTTTAGTTAGTTCTGAGTAATCTGACAATATTGTTTCCTGTAGGTATACAAAGCATTGTTTAATATTAAAAAACTTTCAGAATAACAATACTCCAAATGACATTTTCACAAAGTTATATTAAATCCTGTTTTACATCCTTTGCATCAGTATTATAGGAATTGAGTGTTTTTAATTTTGCTTTGTTGTTTTTATTCTATGAAAATTTCTATATATGACTTAGTTTTATTATATAACATATTTTCTTCTAGTTGAGTTAATAAGTCTAGGTTTATGTGAAAGAACTATAACAAAACAGTAAAAAGGAAAAGAGAAAGCTGAAAATACTTGTCGTGGGCTTTTCATAGGATATTGCCTTAAATCACCACATTTCAACCTATAGCATTATATTTAGCAAACAAAATCCTTTTAGAAATTTCAAATATTCAATACATATATTTAATATTATTAGAAAACAGGAAATGATGAAAATGACACAATCAATAAACTGAAATTGCAAATTTCAAAAAATGTACAAAGAAAAAGCTATTTATTTTGGATAGATTATCTCTTTATGAGGTTTAGATATTTAGTGTCTTATTTTCATTCAAAGTAGGATTTATCTGAGAACAATGGTAGTGGGAGGTATAGCAAAAAAAAAGTCAAAAAGAAAAATTAAGTGGTACACCGTATAAGTCTAAGTGTTCTTACCATAGGTCATTAATAGACCATGTATTCATATTTGTTCTTAGATAAATGAGGCTACACAATGAAAATTTTAAAGAAGACAACCAGAAAACATAACAATAATATGAATGTTTTTAGTTTCGCTTTTCAGAGCCTGGTAACTCTAATTTTATTCTGAAATTCTCGTAAAGTTAAACTAAGTAAATTACTGTTATTGGTATCTAAAGAACACTAATAACCTAAGAGGAAACAAAAAGAAAAATGATAGCTAGCAAATTTAAAAATTAATTTATATTTCTTTCTTAGATCTTCAATATAATTTTATTTTGTACATACTTTTTTCCCTCAATAATATAATTTAATATAAAATGAATCTGTTTTTACTCTGAGGTAATAGGCTATAATTTTCGAATAAATGTCTTCTGAAGTGTCAATTCTTTATATATTACACCTAGAGATTTGTATCTCTGCATTGGTATATATTTAAATTAAAAGAAAAACTTAAAGGTATAGTAGATGAAGAAAATTATACTCTTTTCAAAAACAGTATTTGGGACATTAATCAACATCTTCAAAACATTACAAATGATATCTCTATGCTTCTCTGCATAAGTTATTTTAAAGTGCCATGTATAAGAAGAGAAAAAGTAAATGATGACTTTAGATTACATTTTTTTTTTTTGGCTAAAATATTTATTGTCAATTTCTACCTAAGTACTACTATTCCTAGGTGTAACCTTAAAGCATGTCAGTTGGTTATATTTAACCTTATATAGAAGAAACAAAATTGTAAACAAGTTGAGAAAATTAAGTTTATCAAACAATTCTTGTTTCCCCTCCTACGTACATGTTTTGTACCATGTTTTATGTGTTTTAAGAGAACATGAAAATGTAAACAACTTCTTATAATATTCCAAATTTAGAGCAAACATTTTAAGTCAGGTATGTGATAGAGTATTTTAATTTGCCACTTCCAAAAGAAGATACACTTTTCATTTCTATTGTTTTGTTTTCTTTCTCCAGAATGAGATCATAGAAGGAAATTTTATCAGGAAGGCTCTGTTAATACAATAGAATTTCAGTTTAAAAAAACAAAACAAAAGCAACTATAGACAAAAGAATTACAGTAAGGATTACAAGTGTACTTTAATACTGATTTCATTTCTTCCTTTTAGTAATCAAATTGCATATCTCTCAAGCACTGACTAAGTTTCCTCTTCCTTTCTGTCATTTCACAAGCAGTAACTAAAAGTTATTATTAATATATCATTTGGACAATGTAAGGAAAACTCTAACATTTTAGAATAGTGGAAAAGTAAGACAAAATAACCGGGATCCTTGAATGACCTCATGGAATAGAACTGACCACCTGGCTGAGACCCTCTGTCTAAGATTGGCATGAGAGGAAAGTAAAATTCCATATTGCATCTATTGTTTGCGGCTCATTTGGGAATAATTGCTAATAAACATAAAAAATATACTTATTTTTTTCTTGAAAATTTGTTTGAGTTCTTTGTAGGTTCTGGATATTAGCCCTTTGTCAGATGAGTAGATTGCAAAAATGTTCTCCCATTCTGTAGGTTGCCTGTTCACTCTGATGGTAGTTTCTTTTGCTGTGCAGAAGCTCTTTAGTTTAATGAGATCCCATTTGTCAATTTTGGCTTTTGCTGCTGTTGCTTTTGGTGTTTTAGACATGAAGTCTTTGCCCATGCCTATGTCCTGAATGGTACTACCTAGGTTTTCCTCTAGGATTTTTATGGTATTAGGTCTAACATTTAAGTCTCTAATCCATCTTGAATTAATAAAACAAACAACCCCATCAAAAAGTGGGCAAAGGATATGAACAGACATTTCTCAAAAGAAGACATTCATACAGCCAACAGACACATGAAAAAATGCTCATCATCACTGGCCATCAGAGAAATGCAAATCAAAACCACAATGAGATACCATCTCACACCAGTTAGAATGGCAATCATTAATAAGTCAGGAAACAACAGGTGCTGGAGAGGATGTGGAGAAATAGGAACACTTTTACACTGTTGGTGGGATTGTAAACTAGTTCAACCATTATGGAAAACAGTATGGCGATTCCTCAAGGATCTAGAACTAGATGTACCATATGACCCAGCCATCCCATTACTGGGTATATACCCAAAGGATTATAAATTATGCTGCTATAAAGACACATGCACACGTATGTTTATTGCGGCACTATTCACAATAGCAAAGACTTGGAATCAACCCAAATGTCCATCAGTGACAGATTGGATTAAGAAAATGTGGCACATATACACCATGGAATACTATGCAGCCATCAAAAAGGATGAGTTTGTGTCCTTTGTAGGGACATGGATGCAGCTGGAAACCATCATTCTTAGCAAACTATCACAAGAACAGAAAACCAAACACCGCATGTTCTCACTCATAGGTGGGAACTGAACAATGAGATCACTCGGACTCAGGAAGGGGAACATCACACACCGGGGCCTATCATGGGGAGGGGGGAGGGGGGAGGGGGGAGGGATTGCATTGGGAGTTATACCTGATGTAAATGACGAGTTGATGGGTGCAGCACACCAACAAGGCACAAGTATACATATGTAACAAACCTGCACGTTATGCACATGTACCCTACAACTTAAAGTATAATAATAATAAATAAATTAAAAAATATATATATATATACTTATTAATGACTATGTAAAGAAGCTGTAACATATCATGGAAATATTTGCAGATTAAATGCTATAATTAGAGTTGGTTTTTTTTTTTTTTTATAATTAACTATTTACATTGATATCCCAAATAAGTCTTTACTGGATTATTAGCTAGCTTTCTAAAGAACTGAAGATGTATGCATTCCTTAGTAATCTGCCATTATGAAGTCATGTCTGCCAAGGAGGAGGATATACACATTCCTCACACTTACAGTCCATTAGGCTTCCTCCACTGGGAAAGAGGGAAGGATGAAAGGAGGGCATTGATGCCCATGGAAGAAAGGAGCCCTCATGGCCCAATTAACCTCTTGAAGTCCCACCATATAATATTTTCACATTGGTAGCACCTATATCGTGGAGGTGACACATTGAAGCCATAACACCTGAGTAGTAGTGAATAATTTTAACTCTTGTTTTTTTGGTCTAGAAACTATAATTAGTGAAATTTAGAAAAAAAAGCAAAAAACAAAAAAACCCTATCAGAAATATCTTAATATACATTTTTAAGGCTATTTTTAAATATAGTAGATCTTCATGATTCATGAATTCTGTATTTGTCAATTTACCTACTCACAGAAAACCTATTTGTAACCCCAGAATCAAAACTTGAGTTTCTGGGTGTGAATATTTCCAGCTGAGGTAGAGTAAGGTCATGCTCTGAATTTTTTTTTTTTTTTTTTTTTTTTTTTGAGATGGAATTTCTCAGCTCACTGCAACCTCTGCCTCCTGGGTTCAAGTGACTCTCCTGCCTCAGCCTCCCTAGTAGCTAAGATTACAGGTGAACACCGCCACCATGACCAGCTAATTTTTTGTATTTTTAGTAGAGATGGGGTTTTGCTGTGTTGGCCATGCTGTTATTGAACTCCTGGACTCAGGTGATCTGCCCGCCTTGGCCTCCCAAAGTGCTCGAATGAAGAGCATGAGCCACCATGCCCAGCCCATGCTCTGAATTCTTATTTCAGATCTTATACTGTAAACAATTGTCCTTTATTCATCTATCTTGTGTTATGCTTTTCACAATTGTGTATTTTTGAAATGGCCCAATCATAGAGCTGAAGTACTGTCCAGTGTTCCGAAGTATAATAGGCTGTGATGTGCTTCATGGACAAAATATATGTGTTAGATAAGCTTTATTCAGGAATGAGCCATAGTGTTCAATATTAATGAATCAAATTTATATTAGTTTAGATATATTTAAAGAGAAACACACATAATACAATTTTAAGCATTGATCAGCTCACAAAATTGTGGCTAGAGGTTTTCAGGAACCTAACACTGTATTTCCTTTAGGAGCAATAGTTCAATATTCATTAAGGACCAGTGGTGACTTTACAGAGCATAATTGTTGTAATAATCAGAGTCAGCTGTATACATTTTAATAATTTCATAAAAATACAAGTGAATGTGATTCTATCTCACTGTAATTTTTTTCTAGAATCAGATATGATAGATAAAATATTATTTGTTACTTCCCTATTTTCCTTTCTTCTTTGTTTCTTTTATCCATAGGGTGTTTACAGTATTTTTTCCTTTCTGTGTCTACATATTCCCTACGAAGTTCACACATACAAGACATCTATGGACGCATTATTTATAAACCTCACCCTTAATGATTACAAACATTCATTTTCTCATAGAAGTGTTTAACCTTTGCTTATCGCATCATTTTTCAGCTTTAAGTTAGGTTTTAGTTGATTATGACATGAAAGAAAAATGGAATTTGCTTTAATCCATTCATTCAGTCCTTACTACTTTTGAGCTGAAGTAACTGTTCATGTCTGTTGCACATTTTTAATGTATGCTTGCTTATTATTTATTTGTAGAAGTTATTTTTATATAAACTGGTATCAATCTTTTATTAGTCATATATTTTTCTAACACTTTTCTCCTAGCCTGTAGATTATTTGTATTTTCTTAATGTCTTCTGAATAACCAAAGTTTTAATTTTGATGAGGTCTCATTTATAAATTGTAAAAAGTGATTTGCATTTGTTGTTCTATAAGAAATTTTCTCCCGGCTGAAGGTTGGAATGATGCCCTTATATTTTTTTTTTTAGAAATTTCATAAATGTAGATTTTACATTTAAACTTATGACTTATTTGAGTTGTTTTTTAATATGTCGTGAGAAATGTGTGAAGGTTTGGGGTGTTTTGCATGAGAAAATCCAATTATTGTAGGCAAAATTTGTTGAAATGTCCATTATTTTCCACTAAATTGGCTTATTGATTTTGTCAATATTCAAATCGCCTATACATATGGGTCTATTTTTAGAGTTTCAATGATGTATGTATCTTTCCTTTTGCTCATACAATACTGTTGAATGATGCTAATAGCAACTTTTGAAATCTGGTACTATAGTCATGGCAATTTTCATTTTTAATATTAGTTTTGTTTTGGCTTTTCTATCAGCTTGTCAATTAAATTACTTCAGTTTGATATGCCTTCATTTTATCATATATTTTAATTTATCTGCCTGTTCTACTTAGCTAGATTTTGTGTGTTCTTATACAGTGAGATAATTTGAATGTTAATGATCATTAAAAATATTTTTAAAAATTAGTTTTAATTTCAAACAAAGATAAAGAACTATGTGACAAGATTTATTTTAGGTTGTATGTGTATTATATTAAATATTTTTAAAAATTTATCCAAGCAGAGATAGCCTCATAAAGACAATAATGAAATATCTTAATGTTTCTTGAAATGCTTCTCAGTCTAATGATTTTTAAAGTATGTTTGCATGTTCTTCAAATGATATTTGTTTATATTGTCTTTACTAAAGACAGAACTCTATCACAAATGCTCTAGAACATGTCGAAAACATAGTTCTTTGCATATAAGGCTTTGAATAAAAGCTTTTGTCTTTAAACAATTGTATTATCTTGATCATTTCCTTATTTCCTAATTTTCATGGCTTATCAAAAAGGTCATCTTGATCACATAATCTGTAAATACATTACTGGTTAACCGTCTTTACTCTAAAATTCTGAAATCTGAAATACTTCAAAATCCAAAACATTTGGAGCATTCACAAGACACCACAAGTAGAAAATTCCACACCCAACCTCATGTTATGAGTTGTGATTTAAACACAGTTAAAATTTTGTTTCATGCACAAAATTATCAATAATAATGCAAAAATTTCCCTTCAGGTATGTCAATAAAGTATATATGGACATAAATAAATTTTGCGTTTAGACTTGGGTCCTATCACCAGGATAGCTGGTTATACATATATGTAAATATTTTTTAAAAAAACAGGAATCTAGGTCTGGGTCCAGTGGCTTGTACCTGTAATCTCAGAGCTTTGGGAGGCTCAGGCAGGAGGATCATTTGAAGCCGGGAGTTCAAGACCAGCAATGTATTGAGACCCTGTCTCTAAAAAATAAATATAAACAATGAAAATCCAGAATCCAAAACGCTTCTAGTCCCAAGCATTTTAAACAAGAGATATTCAACATGTTTGTATCTATATGTATATCTGTTTGTGTGTGTGTGTGTGTGTGTATGACATAAAGAATGACCTTAAATTGAGTACCACGAATGTCTATGCTTGTAGTCTTTCTTCCCTTTAAAGCACGTGATGAAAAGATATAATTGTGTGCATATAATTATAATGTTATAGCTTCGGTGGGAACTAAGAACATAAGATGAAAATTAGATTTAAGATCTGGAAGAAATAAAAATTAATAGTTTTAGTTTATTATTAGTGTCAATATTTGAAATTGTGATTATTTTCCCAACTATTCTTCAGTTGATTAAGATTTTATACAAGTGAAACAGAACATACGGCATAAACATGACTTGAAGTTAGTTGTTTGAAATTAACTCCAAAGGGAATATAGATTTAAGAACAAAACTTTACGTTTGGCAAGATCAGAAGAGAGAGGATCAGTAGGAGTTGTATGTAAGATTGGTCATTTGAGATTTGAGTATACCATTAGCAAAACTGCTGAAAGCTCACCTTGCTGAAAAAATAAATTATTTTCAGAAAGACCAGCCTTGTTAAAAGCAACATTTGGAACTGACTAATCCCTGGGGTAGGAGTTCTGCTTTATAGTTTAGAAGATGCTTTTCCATCAAAGAATAATTATACCAATTTGCTCAACTTGTCCTTTAATGAGAAAAGAAGGAAAAAAATGAGAAAAAGTTTTTGAAATCTTGAAGAAAGATTTAATTAAGTAGTTGACTTTGAAATCTTGTGCCATTTTATCTGTGATACATGATTGCTATTATGCACAAATTGTGACACTTAAACATTATGTTCTTGTATTAAAAATACTTTGAATTTCATTATACTTTCTCTTCATAATTGTGCTAACACAATCATCAGTTCTAAACATGACAGAATATTGCTCATGTTGAAAGGACACAAAGATACAAAAATGCGTACCCTCCCTTACCCCCCCCCCGCGATGTTGCTAAACTCTTTGTTCTGCTTTCTAATCTCTGCACGTACCAGAGGTTTCGTAAATTCTGTAAGTACATGTTTTTCTTTCTGAGGCCAGGTCACAAGGAATGTTTAAGTAAGATAGCCAGGTCACAAGGTGTGTTTAAGCAAGATAGCCATAAACTGGTTGTGCAACCTGACGCAATATAATTAACTGCCTTTGTGTAAAACTGCTCTTCCGCCTCAAGGGTTGTACTGAAATATCAGAAATGGCGGGAACCAATCATAGTTTGCCAAATCGCTTTGTTCAAACTCCAGCCAATCATACCTCTAATTTTTATAATGACTCTATGCCTACTTTCCTTAGACTATATAACATTGTTCAGAGCTCAGTGGGGGAGCTCTCCTGCCCGTCTCGTTTCACGAGCGAGGGAGAGTTCCAGGTTAGAACCTGTAATAAAGATCCTTGCTGCTTAGCTTTGACTCTGGACTCTGGTGGTCTTCTTCGGGGAATAAACGGTCTGGGCATAACAAATGGGGGCTCGTCCGGGATTTCCCCCAAGCCCACCAGACCCCCAAGTCAACGGATCTTAATCTGTAGGTAAGCCGGCTTTGTCACTGTCTCTGTCTTTGTCTCTGTCTGTCTCTCTGAAATTTCGCAAAATCCGTAATCTGTAATCTGTATTGGTCTGTTCTGTAAGTGGCACGGTCTTGGCGGACGCGCTAGAAGACAGCCACTCAGGACTGGTGGGAGACGTTCCCCAGTGCCCATCTGGGGGCCTCCATCCTTGGTTGCCCCGTCTGACTCAGGTCGGAAGTCCGACACGCGCTTGCGAATGCTCATCGTTATCACTGTCTGTCCGTTATTGTTAAGTGTTAAGTGTAAGCCCAAAACGAAACATAAAACCTTTTCTTCCCCTTCCAGGACCGGACCTGTCGGATACTCCCCTCTGCTTCACACTCATTTTCGTCCCCCCTTCTCTTTGTAGGAGCAGTCCAAAGATAGGCAACAACCAGAGCACGCCGCTCTCACTCCTTGTTACCAATTTTAAGGATGTGAAGGCTCGGGGGCATAACTTAAGCGTAGAGCTAAAGAAAGGAAAGCTAGTTACTTTCTGCCGTTCAGAATGGCCCTCTTTCGGCGTAGGGTGGCCCTCCGAAGGAACTTTCTGTCTCTCTATTATTACTAAGGTAAAAACTAAGATTTTCCTGCCAGGGCAGTCAGGACATCCTGATCAAAATCCTTATATTCTAGTGTGGCAAAATCTTGTGGAAGACCCACCGCCCTGGATAACTCCATTCATCCTTGAGCCTTGCAAGGTCCTAGTAACGCGACCTACAAGACAAAGGACTCCCTCTGCTCCCTCGGCCCCTGTGCTGCCGGACAGCCAGGACCCCCTAACGTTAGAACCCACATTTACCCCACCATATCCGCACCTTATCCCGCAGGACCCAGTCCCCCAGGGTGGTGCTTCCGTAGAGGGAAACCGAGAAGCGGAAGCAGCCGAGAGCGAAAGTAACCTGGGGGGGCCGGCCGGCCGAACACGAGGCCGTGTACAGCGGGACCAAGCTTCCCGATTCCCTGACTCCACTGTAGCCCTGCCTCTCAGAGAAATAGGATCGCTCGATGATACCGGGCTC
Organism: Macaca mulatta; assembly: GCF_049350105.2. NCBI lineage: Eukaryota > Metazoa > Chordata > Mammalia > Primates > Cercopithecidae > Macaca > Macaca mulatta. The sequence continues at coordinate 56,254,585 of NC_133422.1, forward strand.
TCCCGTCTCATGTATTGGCCTTTTTCCACCAGTGATTTATACAATTGGAAGTCCCAAAATGCTCGGTTCTCAGATAATCCCAAAGATCTAACCTTGTTGTTAGACAGTGTCATGTTTACTCACCAGCCGACCTGGGGTGACTGTCAACAGCTCCTCCGAATCCTGTTCACAACGGAGGAGCGGGAAAGAATCCAAGTTGAGGCCAGAAAGCTGGTTCCAGGAGATGACGGCCAGCCAACTGCAAATCCTGACCTCATTAACGCGGCTTTTCCTTTGACCCGGCCCAGATGGGACCACAACACGGCAGAAGGTAGGGGACGACTGCTCATTTATCGCCAGACTCTAATGGTGGGTCTCCGGGCTGCAGCTCGCAAGCCCACCAATTTGGCTAAAGTATATTCTGTGTTACAAGGTAAGACAGAAAGCCCCGCTGTGTATTTAGAGAGATTAATGGAAGCCTTCAGACAGTTTACCCCTATGGACCCGGAAGCACCGGAAAATCAGGCAGCGGTAGTAATGTCCTTTGTAAACCAGGCAACACCAGATATTAAAAGAAAACTCCAGAAATTAGAAGGTTTAGAGGGAAAGCAGACTCAGGACCTCCTTCAGATGGCCCAGCGAGTTTATAATAATAGGGATACTCCAGAAGAAAAACAGTTCAAGGCAACCAAAGAAATGACCAAAGTCTTAGTAGCAGCTTTCCCCCAGGCAGGGAATGGCCAAAGCAGAAAGCAGAAAAAGCAAGGCTCTAGGCAAGGATTAGAAAAGGATCAGTGTGCTTATTGCAAGGAACGTGGTCACTGGATTAAAGACTGCCCAAAGAAACGGAGACCAGCTAACCCTACCTCCGTACTCGTTACCCAGTACTCTGACTAGGGAGGACGGGTTCGGACCCCCTCCCCGAACCCAGGGTAACTTTGCAAGTGGAGGGGTCCCCAGGTCGCTTCTTGGTCGATACTGGGGCGGAACGCTCAGTCCTAACCAAACCAATTGGAAAAATGTCTAAGAAAACATCCTGGGTGCACGGGGCCACAGGCATCAAAAAATACCCCTGGACAACCCAGAGGACTGTAGACTTAGGAACCGGAAAAGTCTCCCATTCCTTCCTAGTCATCCCAGAGAGCCCCTGCCCTCTACTAGGGAGGGACTTGCTGACAAAGATGGGGGCCCAAATCCACTTTGAGCCAGAAGGGCCCAAGATAACTGATTCCCAAAACAGGCCAATATCTATCCTGACTGTCACCTTAGAAGATGAGTACCGACTCCATCAAGAGCAAAAGCCCCCCGATCAGGAAATTGACTCTTGGCTCCAGCGTTTCCCTGAAGCGTGGGCAGAAACTGGGGGCTTGGGGCTAGCTAAACATCGACCTGCCATATTTGTGGAAGTTAAGCCAGGGACAGACCCGGTTCGGGTTCGGCAATATCCTATGCCCCTGGAGGCAAGAGAAGGAATTACGCCCCATATCCACCGACTCCTAGACCAGGGAGTCCTATGGGCTTGCCACTCATCCTGGAATACTCCACTGTTACCTGTTCGTAAACCCAACAGTATGGACTACAGGCCAGTACAGGATTTAAGAGAAGTTAATAAAAGGGTCATGGGCATACATCCCACTGTGCCCAATCCATACACCCTTCTGAGTGCCTTACATCCCGAAAAATAGTGGTATACTGTTTTTGATCTAAAAGACGCTTTCTTCAGCCTTCCTCTGGCTCCCAAAAGTCAAGAACTCTTTGCATTTCAATGGACGGATCCTGAGAGGGGCATCAACGGTCAGCTAACATGGACCAGACTGCCACAAGGGTTCAAGAACTCGCCAACCCTGTTCGATGAAGCCCTTCATGAAGATCTGGGTGAGTAACGGCGGCAACACCCTGAAATAACTCTTTTGCAATATGTTGATGATCTCTTAATAGCGGCCAGGTCCCCGGAAACTTGTGTTCAAGGGACTGAGGACCTCCTGAAGACTCTGGGGGGGAGCTAGGCTACCGAGCCTCAGCAACAAAGGCTCAGATCTGCAAGTCGGAGGTAACTTATCTGGGGTACCTATTAAAAGGGGGGCAACGCTGGCTAACCAAAGCCCGAAAGGAAATAGTCCTACGCATCCCTAGACCCCAGTCAACACGGCAAGTGAGAGAATTCCTGGGGTCGGCAGGGTTCTGTAGGTTATAGATACCCGGATTTGCTGAGTTAGCCAAGCCCCTATACCAGGCAACAAAGGAACGGCAGCCCTTCAATTGGACGGAAGAGGCTGAGCTGGCCTTTCAGCAAATCAAAACTGCCTTGTTATCAGCCCCCGCGCTGGGGCTCCCTGATGTCTCCAAGCCCTTCCACTTATATGTGGATGAAAGTAAGGGTGTTGCAAAAGCCGTGTTAACACAGTACCTAGGCCCCTGGCAGAGGCCAGTTGCCTATTTGTCAAAAAAAATTAGATTCAGTGGCTGCTGGCTGGCCACCCTGCCTCCGGATAATCGCGGCGACCACCCTAATGGTCCAAGACGCTGATAAACTTATCATGGGGCAAGAGTTGCGTGTTATAACCCCGCATGCCATTGAAGGCGTCCTCCGGCAGCCGCCGGACCGATGGATGAGTAACGCCCGGCTCACCAATTATCAAGGACTGCTGTTAAACCCCCTCAGAATAACTTTTCTGCCCCCAACCTCTTTAAACCCTGCTTCACTGCTGCCAAATCCAGACTTGGACGCCCCGTCCCATGAGTGCACTGAGATACTGGCTCAGGTGCATGGGGTGCGGGAGGACCTGCAAGATCGTCCGCTCCCTGACACAGAACTCATCTGGTTCACTGATGGCAGCAGCTACGTCCACCAAGGCCAGCGGTATGCAGGAGCGGCTGTAACGTCAGAGACTGAGGTAATCTGGGCGGAACCCTTGCCTCCAGGGACATTGGCCCAAAGAGCCGAGCTGATAGCACTCACACAGGCCCTCACCCTAGGGGCAGAAAAAAAACTAACAGTATACACGGATAGCCGCTATGCTTTCGCTACTGCGCACATACATGGGGCCATCTACAGAGAAAGGGGACTATTAACAGCTGAAGGCAAAAACATAAAAAACAAGCAAGAGATCCTAGCTCTATTAACTGCTTTGTGGAAACCAAAGAAATTGGCTATTGTACATTGCCCTGGGCATCAGAAACCAACTACGCCAATTGCTCGAGGCAACTTCTTAGCCAACCAAACCGCAAAGAGCATAGCAAAAGCTCCCAGTCAGCTCCTTGCGCTCCAGCTCCCTGATCCTGGCCCGCGAAATTTGCCATGTTTTCCCGACTATACCGAACAGGATCGCGAATGGATGGACACGCTTCCCCTAAAACAGGCTCAAAATAGGTGGTGGACTGATATAAATGACCAAACCATCCTACCAGAAAAATTAGGACGGCAGGTGTTGGAACATATCCACCGGACAACCCACCTGGGTGCCCGGCGAATGATAGACTTAATCAGGCACGCCAAGTTCAGAATCAGGCGCATAGCTGAACTGGCCAGCGATGTCACAACAAATTGCAAAGCCTGCCAACTGAACAACCCTTGCCCCCAAACCCAGACCGTCGCAGGAATCAGGTGTAGAGGAACTAGGCCTGGTGTCTATTAGGAAATAGACTTTACTGAGATAAAGCCTGGAAAATATAGGTATCAGTACTTACTTGTCTTTGTAGATACTTTTTCAGGATGGACAGAAGCATTCCCAACTAAGAGAGAAACTGCTCAGGTTGTAGCAAAAAAAAATTTTGGAAGAAATCCTCCCCAGTATGGCTTTCCCTTCCAAATAAGGTCAGACAATGGACCAGCCTTCGTTGCTAAGGTAAGTCAGGATTTGGCTTCCATTCTTGGGGCAAATTAGAAATTACATTGTGCTTATAGGCCCCAAAGCTCAGGACAGGTAGAAAGGATGAATCGGACTCTAAAGGAGACCTTAACTAAATTGACCATGGAGACTGGCGCTAATTGGGTAGTACTTCTCCCCTACGCTCTGTTCCGGGCCTGAAATACCCTTTACAGACTGGGCCTCACACCATATGAAATCATGTATGGCAGACCCCCACCCCTGGTCCCCAGTCTAAAAGATGACTTACTCAAACCTGAAACTGAAAACATCTCTGAGCTCTTGTTCTCCTTACAAGCCTTACAGAAAATTCACCAGGAAATTTGGCCCAGACTACGAGAACTGTACGAAGCAAGACCTCCGCCGACGCCCCATCCATTCCAGCCAGGAGACTGGGTCCTAGTCAAGCACCACCGGCAAGAAACTCTTCAACCCAGGTGGAAAGGACCACTGCAAGTACTCCTGACTACTCCCACCGCTCTCAAGGTAGAAGGCATCGCTTCATGGATCCACTACACACACATCAAACCAGTGGACCCAGCATCCGACCTTCTCGGGCCGTCTGGAGCACCGGTTACATGGACTGTAGACAAAGCTAAGAACAATCCCTTAAAGCTAACCCTGTGCCGTCATCCCCATAGCCGTAACCATGTCTAGCTTACCTATGCTTTTATGCCTTATGCATCTGACTCTCCTCACTGCTGCGCCGTCTAATCCCTATGTCTGGAGGTTCTGGCTCTATGAGAACAAAACTCACCCCGGGGAGACCCCCTAAGCGGGTAAACTGCTAGCTAGCGCAGGCTGCCCCCACTCCGGGTGTAATACTATAGTTTTCCTCAATTTCACTAAGTTCCAGATTGCCCAACCAGCAATACCCATGATCTGTTTTGAGTATGATCAGACTGAACATAATTGTAAAAATTATTGGTGGCACCAGAGTGCAGGTTGCCCATACAGCTACTGTAAGATGCACTCTGTCCGATACTGGACAGAACAACAAGGGTGGTATTTTTACCAAACTGAGTCCCCAGTCACCTATACCTGGATAATTAGAGACCCGTGGGACTCTCAGTGGACAACCCCGCAACATGGAGGGGTATACTATTCATCAACTAGTACCTGGCCCAGTAGCCACTTATATTTGTGGTGAAGTCTAGTCCAGATTCAACCCTTAATCCATACACAGATCCACAGACAAGAAACCAAGTTATCACAGGACTTGCAGCCCTTCTCTTGGCTGACCTTACTACAGGAAGGGCTAGCAGTCACCAACCTTACTGGCTTAGGCGACCTGTCCTCTTGCTTTATTTGTGCCACCCTAGGAAGACCGACATTAACCGCTGTTCCCCTATCCTCCCCCACCCCCACAAACTATATACCAGACTCTAATTTATCAACAGTTGCAATACCCGATGTAGCCCTGTATTGTGACCCTTACCAGGAAAAATACCCCTACTGTTATTCAGCATTCAGTAGCAGCCTCTGCAACCAGGCGGCTACATACCCTAATAGCCCCATACGTGCTCCCCCTGGTGTATTCTTCTGGTGTAACATGACCCTGCTAAAAACTCTGTCCAAAAGCATCTCTGACGGGCAGCTGTGTATCCCCGTTACACTAGTTCCCCGACTGACTCTGCTGACCCCGGCAGAGTTTATAGGCTGGGCAGGGACTGCCCCAACTGAAACTACGCGACATAGACGGGCAGTTTTTCTACCGCTAATTGCCGGAATATCCTTAACCACCTCTGTCGTTGCGGCGGGGCTAGCAGGAGGGGCGTTACAACACTCCATGATAGAAAACGATAAGTTACTTCAACAGTTTTCCCTGGCTATGGAAGCATCAGCCGAGTCACTTGCATCTCTCCAGAGGCAACTCACTTCCCTGGGCCAGGTAACTTTACAGAATAGAAGAGCCCTAGATCTGCTCACCGCAGAAAAAGGAGGAACCTGCATGTTTCTCAAAGAGGAATGCTGTTTCTATATTAATGAGTCAGGATTAGTTGAAGAGAGAGTCCAACGTCTACATAAACTAAGCTTAGAAATGAAAAAGCAGCAATTCGCTACAGCTGCTAACAATTGGTAGAACTCTTCAATGTTTTCCCTTCTGGCCCCCCTTTTAGGCCCCTTGATGTCCTTATTACTTCTATTTACCATAGGCCCCTGTGTAATAAATAAGATTTTACAATTTGTCAGAGAGAGATTTGATACGATCCAACTCATGGTCCTCCGCAGCCATCACCAGCCTCTCCTGCACCCAGAAAGTGAGGTTGTACTGTAAAACTCCGAAAATCCAAGATTGGACATCCAGTTACTTATGGGAGGGGGAAAAATGAAAGGACACAAAGATACAAAAATGCGTACCCTCCCTTACCCCCCGATGTTGCTAAACTCTTTGTTCTGCTTTCTAATCTCTGCACGTACCAGAGGTTTCGTAAATTCTGTAAGTACATGTTTTTCTTTCTGAGGCCAGGTCACAAGGAATGTTTAAGTAAGATAGCCAGGTCACAAGGTGTGTTTAAGCAAGATAGCCATAAACTGGTTGTGCAACCTGACGCAATATAATTAACTGCCTTTGTGTAAAACTGCTCTTCCGCCTCAAGGGTTGTACTGAAATATCAGAAATGGCGGGAACCAATCATAGTTTGCCAAATCGCTTTGTTCAAACTCCAGCCAATCATACCTCTAATTTTTATAATGATTCTATGCCTACTTTCCTTAGACTATATAACATTGTTCGGAGCTCAGTGGGGGAGCTCTCCTGCCCGTCTCGTTTCACGAGCGAGGGAGAGTTCCAGGTTAGAACCTGTAATAAAGATCCTTGCTGCTTAGCTTTGACTCTGGACTCTGGTGGTCTTCTTCGGGGAATAAACGGTCTGGGCATAACAATGTGCCCAAAAGAAAATGTATATTAATTGTAAAAATTTTCAACATTTCTATTTTTTTGGTCCAAATTTATTTGTAGAACTTTAAGAGCTATGTACATTACTGCTATTACTACTTCTTATCTTAACTGAAAGTGCCCTTTCAGTTGCCTGAGCTTCTCATGTCTCACCAGGATCAAATATACCTAAGGAGGAACCTCTCAATTCAGATGCCACATCTTGTATGTGGGAAGATGAGTACAACCAGGTGATGATATTATATTTATTGTGAATATTAATGATTATAAAAATACTTAGTAATTGATTTCATTTTTTGTTTTAGACAATGTACAAGCACCTTCTCTGTTAAGAGAATATTAGGTTAAGAGTGAAACTTACAGCCTAGACCCATAAGGGTCATTTCATTCTTCTCTATGAGTTTAATAATTTTCCATTCCTTCAAGATGGAGTAAAGTACAACAGACTCATGTGTCCTCCTATGGTTATACACTGCAGCATTTTCACTTACATTTTGGTACATCATTTGTCATAATACTTTATTTTTGTTCAACAGTAAACATGCCACCATGTTTTTTTTTTTTTTTTTTTTTTCTTAAATATAGAGTCATGTTTTAAGTTAGATATGCTGGTAACTAATTCCTCATTAAAAATTTTGTGATAATTTGATTTTTTCATTTCTTAGATGAAATACACACTTGTGTGTGTGTATGCATGAGTGAATGAATGTATATATGTACATATATATATCTCGAGGTAATTTCTACTTCACAGTCACCCTTCTGAATTGGATATAATAGGAGAAGTTAGTTTAGGTCATTTACTAATCATGTATAAGATTAGAAATAATTTCAAACTTAGATATCTCATCTGGCATAACACCATTTGATCAGACATAAGGCAACTACTTCCCTTATTCCATTTCATACATCCCAGTCAACCATGAACCATCAATAACTTTTTTTTGAGTACCACACTCTGATAACTTTTACATCAAGCCAACAATAGCATGACCTAAACCATATTTTCCTGGCTTGTTGATGATTATGCCATGTGGGACAGAGTTAAAAGACTTCCTGAGGTCAAGCTCGATTACACTTACTGTAGATTGAAAGAATCAAGGCCATTATTCTGTCATAGTGGAAAATACATTTGGTTTGACAATGATTTGTTCTCAAGTTATGCTATTTATAACTGAGCACTTTGTGATCCTCACAGGGTTTTCAAATTGGCCCTTGGGTGATAACCTACAGAACCTTTCCCATTAACGTTAAAGTAGCTAGTCTATAGTATACAGCACTATTTTTTTCCTTTGGAAGGTAGTTTCTTTTTGTTGTTAAAGCTTGTGAAAATAGTAGTCAAAATGTAAATTTACATGGGAGACTAAGTGTACAAGTATGTTTTTTATAATAAAATGTTTGAGTACATATCAATTTCTAATATGGTAAGATAAATAAATGGTTTTACTTATATTAGTTCTTAAATTTTAATAAAGTGAAATAAAAGTCATTTTTTCTACTTTTAAAATGGTTCACAAAACTATTAATTAAACAGTTTTTGTGATGTAATTTGTCAGCTTTTGAGACAGTGGAAGTATTAAATCATCTACTTCTGTAAACTCTCAGTTGATTATTTTATAATCGCCCGCAGAACACGAGATCCTAAGTTTGAAATCTATCCTTGCAGTTTGAAGGTTACCTACAAACTTGATTAGAACTGTCAGGCCTCATGGCATCTATTATATATTGTTCCTGTTAAGTTTGCTTATGAAACTATTAGCCTTTTCCTTTGACATTTGCTGTTCTGCATGAACGAGTATGTTTATAAACAGTAAACCTGTATTGCTCTTAAAGTAGTTTAAGTAGAACTCACTTTACATAAATTGCTAACAAGTTGTCTATATTGAATTGTTTTTGTTTGTAATTATAATTCATTGTTCCATTAATAGTCTTATTCTCTTATCTTATTGTTAATTTACAGTAACTAATGCAGGCATTTGAAAATTCATATTTAACCTTTAGAATAATAATAATGAATTCAAAAGTGTTTAATGGACATTATAGGGCATAAGTACGATGGATATATTTAAAAATACTTTTCAAAATAAAATAAGTTTTACCCCTTGTCAGAAGGTTAATTTAAGAAACCAAAATCATCACTTTTAACCCATTTCAATAAGCCATACTTTATGCCTTAAATAAGAACTAATCTATTTATCTTCCATATTCCAATAGCAATATGTACTGATGTAACAGATATCAAGTGTCTGCTATATACATAATTAGGTAGAAATTTGCTTGATTGACTTGATTGACTGTGAAGGCAGAATATTAGTTAAATGTTTATCTTTTCAGTTCCTAGCACAGTGTTTTTATTTATATTAGTGCTTAAATTTTAATTAAAGTGAATTAAAAGTAATATTTTCTTCTTTTAAATTTGTTAGCAAAACTATGAGACATTAAAAACAGAATTTAGTTAATTATTGGAAATAATTTTTAAAACTGCAGTAAATTATATATTTAAGATACACATTTAGGCTTCCATGAGTGTAGAATCTAAAATCAAGAATTAAAGGAATATATTGTTTGAGGCTTATTTTTAGATCAGAAATTTTCTTTAGTGAAATATACGTAGTCGCCCCTTGGTATTGGTAGGGGATTGGTTCTAGGGAACCCTCAGATATCAAAATACATGCATGCTCAGGTTCTTGTGGAACCCACAAATGGGAAAAATTGGTTCTCTGTATACACCTGTTTCACATTCCACAAATACTATATTTTCACTTGTGTACACCTGTAAATTGAACTGTGCAATTCAAATCTATGTTTTTTGAGTCAATTGAATCAACTGTAATAAAAGAACATTATGTGGCTAGTTTCATACAAAAGAGACCCCAAAATTAGTAGGCTGTGTCCATGTAAATACAGACTTGTTCTCTTTAAATTGTTTTAATCCCCTCTAAATGCTAAACAAGATATAGATTTTGAAAAATAAAAGTAGGCCACATATTTTTAAGGTCATTAAAATAAAAGTATAAAAGAAAAGCTTTAAAATGGAAGATTTAGATCTTCCAGGATATGATTACCAATGTAAATCAGATATATTCAAGTGATTTCTTTTCCAAGTCCCCAGTGTTACTTGTTTTCTTTGTTTCCTACCACTGAGATGAGCGTTATATTGAGATGGAAAGAAAATAAATTTTAATGGTAATTTTCAGATGAAAACATTCAATCTCATAATGGGTCATTAGCTTTCTTTCAGTTATAGAATGCCAATATTATTCTTTCTTACAAGGAACCCAGAATTCTGAGCTTGTTATATATGTTTCTAAAGACAATTGATAAATTACTATGCTTTTTAAATTTTTGGAGCTGACCAAGCAATATGTGAGTAGTAGCCATTCTTTCTAAGATATGGGGATTTAGTGTGCACTATTTGATAATTCTTTACTCAGCCCATGTTAGCGAAATGACCTAAATCAAAGGTGCTACTCAAATACAAAGTTCTGTTTGTTTTATTACGGGGAGTTTAATGTCATTTATTGGTGTCATATTTCAGGAATATTTTGTGCTAATAATTAAAGATTTATTTATATAAAGTTAGGACAATGACAGAAAAGTATAAATTAACATATAACAGGGGTACAAAATCTATGGTAGGAGCAGAGGATACAGTAAACCCCCCTGGAATTGGCATCAATTCAGTCAAGAGGGAAGAAAACTTCCTGAAGATTCACTTTTAGCATCTAATAACCCTGTATAATTAGAAACAAGAGCTAAAATATGGATTGTGCAGGAAGACACATTTCGTTCAATGATCAGGCCAATAGATGAGTTCCAATAAATGGTAATGAAAATGAGGTATTTAGCAAGTTGTGACAAAGAACAAAAGAAAAATAGTTTAGAAACTGAGCTCAGAGCAGTATTTGGAGTTTGTGGTCAGTCAACTTCATCCTTGAATCCTTGCTGGGCTTCCATGATTGGCAGCTCCAGAACAGCCAAATAGATCTTCCTTTTATGATAAAAGGGTATATTAGTGCTCATCTGAATTGAGATAAGAACATATGTAAAAAGAGAAACTAAAATTTTCAGTAAAATAGGTAGAGGAAAATATATTCCAGGACAAATAGGGACTTTGTAGCTTTTTGACACTTTATTTTGACTCCTTTAACATAGTTTGTATATTGTTTTTCAAATTGAAAAAAATACATATATTTATTTTAGTACACTCTAAGGTATTGGATAAATCTGCTCTTTTCTAAGACTTACAGAACCAACTCATCACTTTACCCCCAGTCGGTATTTTTGCATAATGACAGCACAAATGAGCAGTTGTAAAATTAAGAATCCTTCCTGGTGAAGGTCAGGAGGAGGCCCTAGTGATTTGGACAAATTCTCTCCTGGCTTCCCTATTCAGATGTCATGCATTCCTTCTGAAAACAATGATGTAAGATTTCCTCATTGTTCAGTAAAACTACCATGGAGTAGATTGCTATTTGAAAAGAACAAGGCATTTTTCACTCATTTCTTTGTATTGACACATTATCAGTGACATCCACAAGCAGAAGTTAATGTCATATTATTTAAATTCCTATACTATATGGTGTAGGTATTAAGGGAAAAGGAATTATTGCCTACATTGCCCAAAGCTCATTATCTACCTGATGTTCAGTGTATGTAAGTCTCAAAGGATAGCTTAGTAAATCTCAAAGCCTGAGATAATTTCAGCATGGAAGATTCTTCAGGTTGAATATATTTCTCTTTAAATTAAAAAATAGATAAAAATAAAGCTGAAGATGTGAGTGTAACATTTTATTTTGTTTAAAATGTGTATTTATTACCAGTTGAAATATGAATAATTAATATGTAAATCTAGAGATGTCAACTTGTAAAACTAACTCACCATCTACTAGCAAGGCCAAGCAGTTTGGCATTACCTAGGCTATCTTACTATGGCCCAGTATTTTTTTTTTCAACTTTTATTATAAAATCAGGGGGCACATGTGGAGGCTTATTATAAAAGTATATTGCATGATGCTGTGGTTTGGGATATAATTGGACCTGTCATACAGACAGTGAGCATAGGATGCAATAAGTAGGTTTTTTTAGCCCTTGTCCTCCTTTCTCCTTTCCACTTGTAGTAGTCTCCAATAACTGTTGTACCCATCTTTATGTGCAAAAGTACCCAATATTTAGCTCCCCTTATAACTGAAAATATGCACTGTCTGATGTTCTGTTCTTGCATTAATTTGCTTAGGATACTAACCTCCAGCTCTATCTATGTTGATACAATGGACATGATTTTTATCTTTTTTTTTTTTTTTTTTTTTTTGAAACGGAACCTCACACTGTCGCCCAGGCTGGAGTGCAATGGTGCGATCTCAGTTCACTGCAACCTCTGCCTCCTGAGTTCAAGCCTCCCAAGTAGCTGGGATTACAGGCTTGCACTGCCATGCCCAGTCCGGTACTACCGGTGCCCACAACCACACCTGGTTGATTTTTGTATTTTTAGTAGAGACGGGTTTTCAGCATGTTGGCCACGCTGGTCTCGAATTCCTGACCTAAGGTGATCCACCTGCCTCAGCCTCCCAAAGTGCTGAGATTACAGGCATGAGCATCCGGCCGATTTTGATCTTAATGGCTTCATAGTATTCCACAGTATACATGTAACAAATATTCTTTATCCAATTCACCATTGATGGGCACCTGGATTAATTCAGTATTTTGCTATTGTGAATAGTGCTGCTATGAATGCACGGTTGCATGTGTCGTTTTGGTAAAATTATTTTTCTTCCCCAGTAAGGGGGTTCCTGGGTCAAATGATAGCTCACCTCTTAGTTATTTTAAAAATCTCCAAACTGTGCACCACAGTGGAGATGATAACTGTTTTCTTTATGTTTGCAGACTCCTTGTAAGTCTTCTTTTGAGAAGTGTCTATTCATGTCCTTTGCCCACTTTTTAATGGGGTTATTTGCCTTTTGCTTGTTGATTAAAGTGCCTTATATAGATTTTGGGTATTAGACCTTTGTTGATTGCATAGTTTGTGATTATTTTCTCCCATTCTGTACTTGTCTGTTTACTCTATTGATAATATCTCTTACTGTACAGAAACTTTTAGTTAAGTCTGTTCCACTTGTCAATTTTTGTTTTTGTTTCAGTTGCTTTTGAAGATGATGCCATAAATTCTTTCAAGGTCAAAATTGATAAGGGTATTTCATAGGTTTTATTTCTAGGACTTTTACAATTTGAAGTCTTCAGTTTAAATATTTAATCCTCCTTGAGTTAATTTTTTTGTATATGGTGAAAAGTAGGGTTCCAGTTTTATTATTCTGCATATGTATAGCCAGTTACCCTAGCACCATTTATTGAATAAGGAGTCTTCCCCATTGGTTATTTTTGTTGAGCTTGTCAAGGATCAGATAATTGTAGGTGTGTGACTTTATTTCTGGGTTCTCTAGTGTGTTCCATTGATCTACATATCTGTTTTTATGTGAGTATCATGATGTTTTGGTTACTGGAGCCTTGTAGTATAGCTTGAAGTTGGGTAATGTGATGCCTCTGGCTTTGTTCTTTTTGCTTAGGATTGCGTTGGCTATTAGGCCTCTTTTTTTGTTCCATATGCATCTTAAAAGAGTTTTTTCCCTAATTCTGTGAAGAATGTTATTGATAGTTTGATAGGAATAGCATTGAAATTGTAAATTGCTTTGGCAGTATGGTCATTTTAATGATATTTATTCTTTCAATCCATGAGCATGGCACATTTTTGCATTTATTTCTCTTATATCTGTTTTTTTTCAGCAGTTTTTGTAGGGTTTTTTTATTTTTATTTTTTTATAGATATCTTTTCTACAAGAAAAAAAGATGTATTCCTAGGTGTTTTACTTTTTGGTCGCTATTGTAAATGGGATTGTGTTCTTGATTTGGCTCTTGGCTAGAACAGTATTGGTGTCTAGAAATGCTACTGATTGTTGTACATTGATTTTGTGTCCTGAAACTCTACTGAAGTATACCAGTTCCAGGAGCCTTTTGGCAGAGTCTTTAGAGTTTTCTATGTATATAATCATATCATCAGCAAAGAGATATACTTTGAGAACTTCTTTTCCTATTTGGAAGCCCTTTTTTTTTTTTCTCTTGCCTGATTGCTCTGGCTAAGACTTCCTAGTACTAGGTTGAATAGGAGTGGTGACAGTGGACATCCTTACCCTCTTCCAGTTCTCAAGGAAAATGCTTTTAACTTTGCCAGTTTAATGTGATGTTAGCTCTGGGTTTGTCTCAGATGGCTCCTATTATTTTGAGGAATAGTCCTTTGATGGCTAGCTTGTTGAGGGATTTTATTGCGAAAGGATGTTAAATTTTATCAAACGCTAGTTTAGAATCTTCAGATTATCATATAATTTTTGTTTTTAATTCTGTTTATGTGGTGAATCACATGTATTGATTTGTGCATATTGAATCAACCTTACATTCTCAGGAATGAAGCCTACTCAATTGTAGTGAATTAACTTTTCGATGTGCTGCTAGATTCAGTTTACTGGTATTTCATTGAGGATGTTGGCATCTATGTTCATCAGAGTAATTGGTCTATGATTTTATTTTTGTTGTTGTGTCTTTGTCAGGTTTTAGTATCAGGGTGATGCTGACTTCATAGAATGAAATAGAGGAGAAAGTCTCTTCCTCAATTTTTTGGAATACTTTCAGTAGGATTTGTACCAGTTCTTTGTTTTCTGTGCTGATATAATTTAGTTATGAATCTACCTGGCCCAGGGCTCTTTTCGCTTGGTGGGTGTCGGGAGAACCCTCTCCCGATGTTTAACGTGGGTTCTTTTCTATTTCCTAAGTGTCTCGACTGGGTTGAGAAATAAAGGGAAAGAGCACAAGATAGAGAAATTTAAAGCTGAGTGTCCGGGGGAGATATCACATGTCGGCAGGATCCGTGATGTTACCCGAGCCGTAAAACCAGCAAGTTTTTATTAGCGATTTTCAAAAAGATAGGGAGTGCACGAATAGGGTGTGGGTCACAGAGATCACATACTTCACAAGGTAATAAAATATCACAAAACAAATGGAGGCAGGGCGAGATCACAGGACCACCAGATGAGGTGAAATTAAAATTGCTAATGCAGTTTCGGGCACGCATTGTCATTGATAACATCTTATCAGGAAACAGGGTTTGAGAGCAGGTAACCTGTCTGACCACAATTTACTAGGTTGGAATTTTCCCATCCTAGTAAGCCTGGGAGCACTATAGGAGACCGCGACTTATTTCATCCCATTGGCTTCGACCATAAAAGACCGAACGCCTTAAAAAGGGGCCGTCTATAGGCCTACCTTCAGGGCGCATTCTCTTTCTCAGGGATCTTCCTTGCTGAGAAAAAGAATTCAGCGATATTTCTCCTATTTGCTTATTAAAGAGGAGGAATATAGCTCTATTCTGTCCGGCTCACCTGCAGCCAGTTCAAATTTACCTCTCTTGTTCCCTGAACATCTCTGTTATCCTGTTCTTTTTAAAAGATGCCCAGATTTCATATTCAAACAAATATGCTCTTCAAACAATTTGTGCAGTTGACACAATCACAGAGTCCTGAGGCGACATTCATCCTCCTCATTTTACAAAGAAGATGACGGGATTAAGAGATTAAAGACAGGCATAGGAAATCACAAGGATATTCATTGGGGAAGTGACAAGTATTCATGAAATCTTCACAATTTATGTTCAGAGATTACAGTAAAGACAGGCATAAGAAATTATAAAAGTATTAATTTGAGGAACTAATAAATGTCCATGAAATCTTCACAATTTATGTTCTTCTGCCACAACTTCAGCCGGTCCCTCCGTTCCAGGTCCCTGACTTCCTGCTACAGGTAGGTTTTTTATTGTTGATTCAGTTTTGGAACTCATGACTGGTCTGTTCAGGTTTTCATTGTTTTTTCATGGTTCAATCTTGGAAGGTTGTGTGTTTCCAAGAATTTACCCATTTCCTGTAGGTATTCTTATTTGTGTGTATAGTGGTATTCATAATAGTCTCTGAGGATCTTTTGTATTTTTGTGGGATCACTTGTAATGTCTATCTTTGTCATTTCTGATTGTGCTTATTTGGAAATTCTCTCTTTTTATTTTCTTGTCCTTTATTAATCTAGTAAGCAGTTTATCAATTGTTTTTAATTCTTTCTAAAAGCTAACCTGTGGTTGCACTGATTTTCTGTATGGATTTTTAGGTCTCAATTTTGTTCAGTTCTTCTCTGATTTTAGTTATTTCTTTTTTTCCACTAGCTTTGAAATTGATGTGTTCTCTTTTTCACCACTTCCTGTAAGTGTGATGTTGTATTGTTCATTTGAGATTTTTCTAACTTCTTGCTGTAGGCATTTTGCACTATAAACTTTTCTCTTTACATTAGTTTAGCTGCATCTCAAACATTTTGGTATGTTGTGTCTGTATTTTCACTAATTTCAAATAATATTTTGATTACAACCTTAATTTTACTGTTCACCCAAGAGTCATTCAGAAGCAAAATGTTATATTTTCGTGTAATTGTTTGGATTTGTGAGATGGTTTTGGTATTAATTTTGATTTTTATTTGACCTTCATTCATGAGTATCTTTAGTATGATTTCTACTTTTTTGAATTAATTGAGACTTGCTTTATGGCAGAGCATGTGGTTAGTCATGGAGTACAATCTGTGCACAGATGAGAAGAATGTATATTCTGTGGCTGTTAAGTGGAGTATTCTGTAGATGTCTATTAGATCTATTTGGTTAAGTGTTGAGTTTGAGTCCAGAATTTATTTGTGAGATTTCTGTCTCAAAGACCTGTTTAATGATTTCAGTAATGTGTTGAAGTCTCCCACTATTATTGTGTGGTTATCTAAGTCTTTTTGTAGGTCAAGAAGAACTTGTTTTATAAATCTGAGTGCTCCAGTGTTTAGTGCATATATATTTAGGATAGTTAAGTCTTCTTGTTGAATTGAACCTTTTTTTATTACATAATATAATGCCATTTTTTTTGTCCTTGATTGTTGTTGGATTAAAGTCTGTTTTATCTGATGTAACAGTGGTTACTCTTGCTGTTTTTGGTCTTCAGTTTGTATGATTGATTTCTTTCCATTCCTTTACTTTGAGTCTGTGGGTACTATTACATGTGAGATGGGTCTCTTTAAAACAGTAGACAATGGGGTCCTGTCTTTTTATACAATTTGCTACTCTATGCCTTTAAGTAGAACATTTAGACTGTTTACATTCAAAGTTAGTATTGGTATATGAGATTCTGACTTGTTATCATGTTGTTAGCTAGTTTGTAGGCTTGATGACTTGATTATGTATTTACTTTGAGTATCTGTGTGCTGAGAGCTTAGTTGTGTTTTTGTGGCAGTCGATAGTGTTCTTTAATTTTCATGTTTACCACTCCCTTAAGTACCTCTTGTGAGGTTGGTCTAGTGGTATCAAATTCCCTTAGCATTTGCTCATGAGAAAAAGATCCAATGTCTCATTTGCTTCTGAAGGTTAGTTTGGCAGGATATGAAATTCTTGGTTGTGATTTCTTTTCTTTAATGATGCTGAAAGTAGGGCTCCAGTCTCTTCTGACTTGTCAGTTTTTTTCTGAGAGGTTCACTGCTAACAGAATGGGGTTCACTTTATAAAAGGGACCAGACCCTTCTGTCAAGTTGCTTTTAAGACTTTTGTTTCTTGTTGACCTTGGAGAACCTGATGATTCCATGCCTTGGGAATGTTCATCTTTTACAGTATCCTGCAGGGGTTCTCTGTGTTCCTAAAATTTACATGGCAATCTCTCTAGCAAGATTGGGGAGATTTTCGAGGACTCTATCCTTAAACATATTTTACAAGTTGCTTACTCTCTCTTTTTCTCTCTCAGGAATGCCAATAAGTCATAGATTTGTTCTCTTTAAATAATTCCATATTTCTTAGAGTTTTTGTCCATTTAATTTTTTTTTAATTTATTTTTTGTCTCACTTACTTGCTTTGGAGACCTTGTCATTAAGTTCAGAGATTCTTTGCTCAACTTGATTTACTCTGCTATCCATGCTCCCAACAGTATTAAGGAATTCTTGTAGTTAATTTTTAAATTCCAGATACTCAGTTTAGTTCTTTTAAAAAAGGCTATTTCATCTTTCAATTTCTGTAGTATTTTATTGGATTGTTTTCCTGGCATTTTATTGAATTCTTTGGATTTGATTTCAAATTTCTTCTGAATCTTGGTGAGCTTCCTTTCTATCCATATTCTGAATTCTATGTTTACCATTTTAGTGATTTTAGTATGGTTAAGAACCATTGCTGGGGGGCTGGTTCACTCTTTTGGAGGTAAGGGAATACTCTGGCTTTTTGAATGTTCAGAGATCCTTCACTGATTCTCATCAAGGGGGCTAATATTCCTCTTTTTGATTAGCTGTCATTTGGATGGAACTTTTGGTTTCATATTATTTATTTCTCTTGAGTGTTTAACTGTAATATAGGTTGAGTGTAGTCAGCTGGCTCCATTTCTGGGTGCATTCAGAGGGCCAAGGCTCTGTACAGAACGTGTATTTGTTGCGAGATTGTAGTCCTATTTTTCACAGGCAATGTATATTTTGAGAATATTCTTTGTATTGTAAGAGTTGGGCTGCCATTCAGTAGGTGACACTGAAGAGTAATGGCCAGCAGAAAGACTTAGCCGCATGGCTTTTCTGTATTTCAGTGCCTTTGCAGCAGTCTCTGTGGTGGGCCCGTGTGGTGGGTTGTGGAGAGACATGACCCCCCTCTCCTCTCCAGGTCCACTCCTGGGCCTTAGGGAAACTTCTTGTGATTACTGGCGCTGTACATGTGTTTCTTTTGTTAGATGTTCTGGGCTATGGGACTCCCTTGGGCAAAAGCTGCAGTTGGCAGAAAGGCTAGCTACATCCTTCCCAGACCAGCCCTGTGAGGGGAGGCATGTTCTGTTACTCTGCCAGTCCACAAACCACACATCTTTCATCCCTTTTCAGTGTCCTGAGACTGAGGTCTCCCATGTCTGCTCAAGCACCAGCCACAGATCTCAGCTTGACACTCCCAAGCTATGTGCTGCAATCTTGAGGCACTGAGACTGAGCCCATGGCTCTGTATTCTGCCATCTTGAAGTTGGGCACTGTTTGTGCTAGGGGATCCAAAGTGCTTCCAGGACTCTTGGAAAATACTCAGGTGGGACCACTGGTAAAGCTTCCAGGCTGGGCAGCAGAGGCTGTGCTGTGCACCTGTTCCTGCAGGAGCAGCCAGGCAGGGACCTCTGGAAGGGCTGGCAGGTAGGGAGGCTATTGTAAGTAATCTAGAGTTGATTTAAAGTATATAGAAGGATATGCATAGCTTATAGGCAGATATTACACCATTTCATATACAGGACTTCAAAATAAGCAGATTTGGGTATTTGTGGGATGTCCTGGAACTAATCATCCAGTGATGCTGAGGGATGATTGTAACTATAAATGAGAAGTTCTACAAGGATGTGATTGGGGCCCAATGAACATCAGGAATAGAAACAATATTCCTTGGACCATGTGTTTAAACATTGCCTCTATGAAGCAAGGATATTTAAGCTGAAACTGAAGGTCCAGCATAGAGCCAGTTTCCCAGTAGTGAAAAGAAGAGTGGGGTCCTAGGAAAAGAAGTATGTATTAAGCACCTGAATTAGTCAGGGGCTTTGAGTTTTTGAAAATGTGAATAAAAGTTCAGTCTGCCTACATTGGGTTTAGGAAGGACAAGGAGAAAGACATAAGGAAAGGGAGAAAGGAGAGTGAGTTTTAATCAGGAGTGCCTCTTGATCTGATTTATATTATAAAATATGACTGTGGCTGCAGTATAGAAATTGGATAAGGGGGAGGCAAGACTGGGAGTGACATACTCATTAGATTATCTGCAAAGGGCATATATAAAACCTCTTACATAGCTATCAAAAAAGGGTAGCTTAAAAAGTATTTTATGTATAATTAGAAATTCAGCATCACTATAACTTAGCTAATAGGCTTATAGGTTTTTGACTAAAAGGTCATATTATCTATTATCTTGTCACCTGCTACTAGAATCTTGAGCCCCTCTAGAAAACTTCATACAACTCTGATATTGGCTGTATTAAAATTTACTGTAACTCACATTTAGTTTTTTTTTTTTTGATTTCCTGTTCCAAATTATTTATTCATGCCTAGAAAATTCCTTATCTCATTCTTCATAGGCATTCTTTTAATAGTTAGTTGGATTGCGTCTTTCTACAATGTAGTTTTAGATCTAAACAACTCATTGTACTTCATAAAGATACACAAATATTTGTCAATTGCAAATAAATTAATATAAATAAATTGTACCCCATAAAGATATACAAATATTTGTCAATTGCAGATAAATTTATATAAAAAAATAAAATGATACTATGTTTTAAAATAAACTTTTACGCTTTCTTCTTTCTCTCATAGATCATTTTCTTATTTCTTCCTAAGTATAAAGTATATTATTTTTTCTGGGAACTAGTACCTCCACTTAATCTGTAATTTTTCTATTAGGCTAAACCGTACAAAAGTGCCATTCTTGAAGAACAGGAAGAGTTGAATATCAATTTCATTTGACTCAACTTAATGTATTTAATATAGTCTTTTTTTTTTTTTTTTTTTTTTTTGACGGAACCTCGCTCTGGTGCCAGGTTGGAGTACAAATGGTGCGATCTCGTCTCACTGCAACCTCTGCCTCCCGGGTTCAAGCGATTCTCTTGCCTCAGCCTCCCAACTAGTTGAGACTACAGCCATGTGACACCATGCCCAGCTAATTTTTGTATTTTCAGTAGAGACGGGGTTTCACCATGTCGGCCAGGATGGTCTCCATCTCTTGACCTTGTGATCTGCCTGCCTCCGCCTCCCAAAGTGCTGGGATTGCAGGCATGAGCTACCGTGGCTAGTTAAAGACTTTTTTTTTATTTTTTTGTTTTCTGAGAGCAGTTTGAAGTTTGTTTATTGAATGACTATTTTTGTGCTTTAGCAGTAATTGTAGTGTTTCCTCTCCTTCTCTTTGTATTCTCTCTTTTTTTGGGGGTGGGGGGGCGTAATTTTAGCTCAAATAAAGAGGATGATCTTCCTATACTAAATAATCTTTCCACTAAAACAAGACAAATGTCACTAATGGTGTATTATTGTGTTTAAGATAATGACTTTTTTTTATTTCATTTCTCCCTTTTGCTACTGAAGTTTTAGAAAATATAGCCTATATTCTTGCAAAAAAAAGTTTTTTGCTATTTTGCTATCATGAATTTTATTAGTAATAGCCTATGTTGCAAAATACAAATGTATCACATTAGTTCTACTTCATTTTAATATTATGCTGAGACGTGTATTTTTTAGGGGATGGGAAAGGGAAGTTTCCAAAGCAGACTGCCTGGGTTCAAATTCAAACAATAAATCATTGTTATTACAAGTTATTACAATTAAATAGATTGCAAGTTATTTAGGTTGTGGTATCCTCCTTTGCAAATTTGTGTTTATAATAGTAAACATTTAATTGCGTTTTAAAGATTAAATAATTTAATAAACTTAAATACCCCAGAGCAGTGTTTGTTACTTCCTCAATTGTACCAAAGTGTGTTGTAATTTCTCAGTAAGTGTTAAATATTTTCATCATTGATGACATATTGTTCCTTTTTGTGGCACTACTCCCTGTCAGCTCTCCATTTCAGAGGGGTAAATTTTCAGGGGGACCATAGTATCCTTGTCATTTGCAAGTGATCTGCCAGTCTGGAAAACATTTTCATGTTTTTCCTGTATAACAAATCTTTTTGAAATAGAATCTTCATCTATATCTGTTGACCACTGTATACATTATATTCAATACTGTACCTGAGAAATGGTGAGTGCCCAGTGAATATTATTAGATTCATAAGCGAATGAATGAACACCATTTAAAATTTTTAGTGCAGAAACCTATGGTGGAATCTCAAATAAAAACTTAGAAATGGTTTAAGAGGATAACATGACCATTAATTTATATTAAAAGACGTGTGAAACACAGATCATAAGGATCTGTTTAGCTACCTTATTTCCTTTCCAAGTAATGGAAGTTTCCATGTTCAAAGTCTAAATTGCCACATGGTTTTATTTTCTCTTCTTTTATTATTTTTTAACATTTGGTAGCACAAAAACTATTTTAAAACCCTGTACAGTTAATTTAGCACATATGCCATGCTAATTTTATGATACTTGGGACTTAACAAATGTATTAAATAGATTCCTCTTTTCAGAATATCCTAGTTTTTGCTATTTATTATGGGAGGTACTTTTGTCAAATTAAAACAATTATAGTACCAACAGTAATAGTAACCAAACAAAATATTGTATTACCACTTGCTACTACCTATGTATCAGGGGAAGTGATAACTAATGTCTGGTTCATTCACAGACTTAATCTCTCCCTCATTTGATTTTGATCAGAGTAATGAATGAAGTAGAGACATGGAAAAGTCAGTGAGTCAAAACTAATTTAAATAGGAAAGAAAGTTCAGGCACTATATAAGAAAGTTATAATAGAAAATCCTATATCCTGGAAGGTGCAGGTTGGGGGCACTGAATAGAAAGTAGGTGGTTGGGGTAGAAAATGAAAAAAAGTTATGTAAATGTAGAAAGTTTGAGACAGTTTTGAAATAGAAAACTGAGAGATTTAAACCAGTTTCTGGAATACATAGGTATGAAATACATAGACGTAGGAGGAATGATGGAAGAAGAGAGATATTGACAAAAATGGACTTAAACATAGTTTGCTTATCATGTAAATGGCATCCCCCTTTTGTGTTTCTGAGAGTCTTTGCTAAAGTTAAATCGTTTTGCAATTACATTATTGAACTGGGATATTTATAAATTTAATTTTATGCCAAGGTTAACTTCAAAACAAGAGCAAAGTGTTTATGTGTATTATGTACTATGTATGGAAGTAATAGTTTAAGAAAAAATAGTGCCTGGCTCAAGAGTTACAACATTTGGAGTAGGACATATACAGACAGATTTGACAAAATAAATGCAATAAAAAAGAAAACTCTTTAGAAATATTGTTAATTTACTACAATTAAAAATAGATATTTTTCTTCTCTTACATATAAATGAAGGGAAAGGTATCCAAGCTAAGTGACTACTTTAGCAATATTATATGAAAAGCATAAGGTAAAGGATCTGAAACTCAAGAAAACTTAAAAAATAATAACAAGATAAATATAAATTATTATTGCTTTCATAGGGGTTTAGATTTAAGCAGGTGATTTTTAAATTAAATGATTTCTTATTCATTATAACATTTTCAATGATAGAATGTATTTGAATTTAGAATAGAATGGCAGTACTTTAAAAATTATACTATTACTCATTGCATGAATTAGAGTAATATCATCTTCTAAATCTGTTTGAATAACTTTAAGTATCAAGAACATGATACGCATTGTTCTCTTAGATCATTTTTTCTAGTCACCAACACCATTAATTTCCATCTCAAAATAGTTAATCAGGTGATGGTTTTCTCTCCTTTTCGATTTTTTGATGGGATCACACACTGTCATCTTCCTTCTCATTATAAAATTACAATGGCAATCTTGAAATTTCCACTGATAATTGCTGGTATATGGATAACTATCACTTTAAGTTTGCATAGAAACCATACTTTTCAAGCCTGCATCACAAAGTGACTCTAAATTCTGTACCCTCTGATTGACAGTGTCTTTCACTTGTGTCTTTCACAGAGTTTTAGTATAAGGGGTGAAGCAAAAGAAAAAAAAATCATTAGCAGTTGTTCACAGGCATACTCTGTGTTTGAATTTGGTAGTGAGCAAGAAGATAAAGCTTATCTTATGGAGTATTTTTCTTAATGGTCCCCTATTGTCACTGGAAATAGCAAAGCAGCAGAGTGGGGGAAAAAAATGTGCCTTCAGAACAAACGCAAGAGAGTCTGACTTTACCAGAGAAACTTCATTTCTATCATTCAGCTATATTTTTCACTTTGAAATTGTTTTTCTTTTGCCTTTCCATGTACAAATTATTAGTATATATGACCATGAAGGAAAGTATAGACTCAACCAAACACCAAAACTTTCATTGAAAGCCAACATAAATAAGAGTTGAATATAACTTTCTGTCACACTCTCATTCTTTCTTGGTTAAAGTTTTTCTGAGCTGTAGCCAAATCAGGCTAAATTGACCTTAATTATCTGCTCTCTATGACTTTGCCTACTTCCTTCCTTTTAACTTCCCATCTTGAATCAAAGTTCTATTACTGCTAGAAAGCCCAGTTCAATTCTGTCACCTTTTTCATAAAGATTTTTCTCCATAGGTGAAATTCCATGGTATTTCAACTTCACAATTTGCAAACTAGAGTGATTATACTGCTCCCTAGGGACAAAAGTGATACAAGAGAATAATGTAACAGGATGACACATATTTTATATACAAAAATTTGTTTGGGTCTATTAAATAATATGGCACTAATGGGGAATTTCTGGATCATTATGTGAACCAAATTGTTTAAAATACTAAAGTATGGCCGGACATGGTGGCTCACCAGCACTTTGGGAGGCCGAGGCAGGCTGATTGCCTGGGGTCAGGAGTTCAAGACCAGTCTGGCTGGCATGGTGAAACCCAGTCTCTACTAAAAATACAAAAAAAAAAAAAATGGCTGGGCGTGGTGGCATGCACCTGTCGTCCTGGCTTCTCAGGAGGCTGAGGAAGGGGAATTGCTTGAATCAGGGAGGTGGAGGTTGCAGTGAGCTGAGATCACACTACTGCACTCCAGCCTGGGTGACACAGCAAGACTCCATCTCAAAAAAAAAAAAAAAAAAAAAAGAAAGTATTTGACTTGTCTGTTAAAGATCTAAAGAGGGTTTTTTGTTTGTTTGTTTTGAGACAGGGTCTCACTCTGTCACCCAGGCTGGAGTGCAGTGGGGTCATCATTGCTCACTGCAACCTCCACCTCTTGCGCTCAAGCAATCCTCCTGCTTCAGCCTCCCAAACAGCTAGAACCACAGGTGCACAGCACCACACCAACTCATTTTTGTATTTATTTATTTATTTATTTTTGATAGGGGTTTCGTCATGTTGACCAGGCTGGTCTTAAACTCCTAGGGTCAAGTAATCTACTTGTCTCACCCTCCCAAGCTTTTGGGATTACAGGCGTAAACCACTGCACCCAGCTGAAGAAAGTTCTTTAATATTTAATAATGCTTTCAATAATGAAAAGTTAGATTACTTTATAAGTCATTTGGCAGACCTACCTATCAGCTTTTTCCTAACTTTTATTCCTTACTTCAACATTGTTGTCAGTCAGTCAATAAATGTTTATTAATTGTCTGCTCTTTGTTACACACTGTGTGAGGAAAAGGACAGAGAAGTTTATACAACAGAAAAGAGGGATTCAAGAATACACACAAAAATTAAGTACATGATGACTGTCAGAAACCATGAAGGGTCTGAGATTTTACTTTACTTTTGACCTGGTAATTTCCCCTGTCAGTGTTTCCTGAATCCTGGTAGAAGGTCTGAGTTTTCTGGGTAAAGGAAAAATTACTATTATTCACAGCATAGCGGGCAACCTGAGCATCCTGTTCACAGCAGTTCTCCCTACTCAATCACACCCACATCTCATAGAGCTTATGCAAATATGGTCCCAATTAGATGCTATGCATACAGGGGGTTTGCTGTATACCTGAGGAACCCTGAGATTATGAAGTCCAGGACATTTTTATTTATTTATCTTTATTCAAATCATAAACACATTAAAAAAACAGCATTATTGAAAATATAATTTATGTACCAAACAATTGATCAATTTAAAGTGAACAGTTAAATAGTTTTTTGTATTGTTACAGCTTTATGTAATCACCATCACAATCAGTTTTAGAACATTTTTATCACCCCCTACATAAACCTTATACACTTCAGCAGGTACTCCCCATTAACCTACTCTCTTCCCACAACCCTAGGCAACTACCAATCTACATTTTGTCTCTATAGATTTTCCAATATTTGACATTTCATGTAAGTAAAAAATCATAGAATATATGGCTTTTAATGACTAGCTTGTTTCTCTTAACATAATGTTTTCTAGATTCATCATGTGGAAGAGGCCCCAATTTTATATAAGGGGTATCTGGTAACCTGTCTCACCTTAGCCAGGAGAGGGATATTATCTAAGTTACATTGGTAAGAAAAACTGTCTGCCCTGTCTTTCAGTGGAAGAGTCTATTAATCTTCCAAGGCTATTTGCTTTGCACACATCCCCAAAAGATAGTCTACGATAAAGTTGTTATGAAGATGTACAGAAACCCCATGGAGAATTGCTTTTCAAACATCACTCCTAAACAAAAGGCTGAGAAAGAAAATGGCAAACTGCTATGGAAATACATAAGAAGGAAACAAACCATCTGAGCATCCTTGGAGGCTTTCTCAGGAAGGTATTTTTTAACCTAGGACCTCAGTAAAAGATGATTAAGGAGTATAAAAAAAAAAAAAAAAAAACAAGAGGAAAAGATAATTTCAGGCAGTAGCCTCAAACATTTTTATTTCTTTATCTTTACTCAGGTCATAAACAATCTTTTAAAAATAATAGCTTTGCTTATGTAAAGAGCATGCAAAAGGTGAAGAGGCAGAAGATGACAAGGTGCATGTGGCTGGAAAGTAAAGCAAGAATGAAAGAATATCATGAAGTGAGACTAATGTGGCAGGGAGATGACAGATTATGCAAGACTTTGTAGGTAATAAGGGCTTCCAAATTCTTTCCAAAATAGTGAAACACACTGAAGGAATTTAAGCAAGAGAGTAAAATTGTCAGATTTCTTTTGTAAGGAACTTCTCGGCTGTGTGGAGACTGGTTGGAGGGGGACAAAAATTGATTCAGGTAATCAGTTTAAAAAGTGTATACAATAAATCAGATGAAACATGTAAGTAATTTGAAAGAGGGGTGATCAGATGAATATCTAGACTAATTGGGGTAGGTAGTGGAAAGGGAAGTGTTGAAGGAGGTAATATCATGAACAACTGAATGAATCATGATACCATTTACTGATCTATAAATATTGGCAAATCTGAAGAAAGCATAATCAGTTAATCTTTAGGCAAATTACATTTAGTCATCTGTAGCTGTGTTAGTCGGGGTTCTCCAGAAAAACAGAATCAAGAAAAGTATGTATAAAAATCAAGAGGTTTATTATGAGGAATTGGCTTACACAATTACGGAGGCTGCTAAATCCTAAGATCTACAATCAGCAGGCTGGAGATCCAGGACTGCTGATTGCGTAATTGCAAACCCAAGGCTCGCAGGCTTGAGACTGGGGAAGAATCAGTGTTTCGGTTTGAGTCTTGAGGCAAGAAAAGTCAGGGTCTCAGTTCAGACAGGAGGAATGTTCTCTCATACAGGGGAGGGTAGTCTTGCTTCACACCAGCCTTCAGCCGATGGGATAAGGCCCACTACCATAGGGAGGGTAATCTGCTTTACATAGCCTATCAATGTAAATGCTAAAGTCATCCAGAAACAATCTCATAGAAACATCTAAAATAAGGTTTGCAGAAATATCACAGCACCCAACTGCCCAGTCAAATTGACACATGAAATTAACCATCACAGTAGCAAAATGAATAACACAGTTGGATACACAGTTTTCCACAAGAAAATTTTAAAAGAAAACTGAAAAGAGAAAAAGGTGGGACAGAGAATTTTGGAAGTTTTTTTTTAAATTTTTTTTATTCCTCAGTCTTGTTTCTCCCTATAATCTAACTTATTTTATGTCTTTCTCACTGCAAAATCTTCCTCCTCCGTACATATACAAGAGTAATCTACTTTGTCCAACTAGCTATGCATTTTGGCTGGGATGGAAAATATGAGAATGGAAATAAGAGAATACATCAGGAAGGCTGTAAAGCATATGGGTAGGATTACTGAAGCAAGTGCAAGGTATGTACAAAATACAGGGAAGAAAGGATAGGGAGCAGTACAAATGAAAAGAGATGTGGCCAGGCACAGGGGCTCACGCCTGTAATCCCATTGCTTTAGGAGGCCAAGGAGGGTGGATCACAAGGTCAGGAGTTCGAGACCAGTCTGGTAAACAGAGTGAAACCCCATCTCTACTAAAAATACAAAAAACTAGCCAAGTGTGATGGTTTGTGTCTGTAATCACAGCTACTCTGGTGACTGACGCAGGAGAATCATGTGAATCCAGGAGGCAGAGGTTGCAGTGAGCCGAGATCACGCCA
Source organism: Macaca mulatta (assembly GCF_049350105.2). Lineage (NCBI taxonomy): Eukaryota > Metazoa > Chordata > Mammalia > Primates > Cercopithecidae > Macaca > Macaca mulatta. The sequence goes on from NC_133422.1 coordinate 56,282,524, forward strand.
TTGCACACTGCACTTCAGTCTAGGCGACTGTGCGAGACTCTGTCTAAAAAAAAAAAAAAAGAAAGAAAACAGATGCATTTTATAAAATTGTGAAGAAAATGATGTAGAAAGAACTACAATGTACAAAACTTTTGAACAGAAAGATATGTCATATATATGCAAAATGAAAGGGAATTCAGTTTTCTTTGAAATTATATTAAATTGCTTACATAGTCTTATTATTCCAGGCTGAACATTTTAGTTTTTTTCCTTGAATATTTTATCAAAATGTAATTATGAAACTAGATTATATCACATATGAAAAATACTATGTAGAGTAAAAATAGAAGGAAGTCTAAGTCTAAACGAAGAATAATAAAAAAGAAGTAAATAAATATTTGACAGAGGAGGAAAAAACAGTGAAATATGAGAATGTGTAGAGAGAAGAAAACAAGAAAGTCAGAGGATTGTGGATAGGAGGTAATTCAAAAAAGCGTTTCAAAATTCCATCATCGAGCCTCAACTTATTAATAAAACATTTTTTAACACTCTCTTCCTTGTCCTTTTGTCTGCTTAATGTCTGCCTTAACTTATCAGAAATTAGGTTTACTCTTATTTTCTCAACATACACATTCAAAAGCCTTTGCTATCTTTCTTTCTACAATATCACACTTTTACAGTCACTTTCTATTTAGTCATAATTTAAACTTTTTAAGAAGGTGAATGTTTACTCTAAAAATATTACTATGTTCCTTAGTGTCTACCTAAAGCTCTAAGGTTCCCTGAAAGATTTGGAGGTAATGATATCGTGAAAGACCCATGGAACTAAGGAGTCAGAGGTGTAGGTCATTAAATTCCAGTTCTGGGGGCGGAGCAAGATGGCCGAATAGGAACAGCTCCAGTCTCCAACTCCCAGCGTGAGCGACACAGAAGGCCGGTGATTTCTGCATTTTCAACTGAGGTACTGGGTTCATCTCACTGGGGAGTGCCGGACGATCGGTGCTGGTCAGCTGCTGCAGCCCGACCAGTGAGAGCTGAAGCAGGGCGAGGCATCGCCTCACCTGGGAAGTGCAAGGGGGAAGGGAATCCCTTTTCCTAGCCAGGGGAACTGAGACACACAACACCTGGAAAATCGGGTAACTCCCACCCCAATACTGCGCTTTAAGCAAACAGGCACACCAGGAGATCATATCCCACACCTGGTCGGGAGGGTCCCACGCCCACGGAGCCTCCCTCATTGCTAGCACAGCAGTCTGTGATCTACTGGCAAGGCAGCAGCGAGGCTGGGGGAGGGGCGCCGTCATTGCTGAGGCTTAAGTAGGTAAACAAAGCCGCTGGGAAGCTCGAACTGGGTGGAGCTCACAGCAGCTCAAGGAAACCTGCCTGTCTCTGTAGACTCCACCTCTGGGGACAGGGCACAGTAAACAACAACAAACACAGCAGAAGCCTCTGCAGATGCAAACGACTCTGTCTGACAGCTTTGAAGAGAGCAGTGGATCTCCCAACACGGAGGTTGAGATCTGAGAAGGGACAGACTCTCTGCTCAAGTGGGTCCCTGACCCCTGAGTAGCCTAACTGGGAGACATCCCCCACTAGGGGCAGTCTGACACCCCACACCTCACAGGGAGGAGTACACCCCTGAGAGGAAGCTTCCAAAGCAAGAATCAGACAGGTACACTCGCTGTTCAGAAATATTCTATCTTCTGCAGCCTCTGCTGCTGATACCCAGGCAAACAGGGTCTGGAGTGGACCTCAAGCAATCTCCAACAGACCTACAGCTGAGGGTCCTGACTGTTAGAAGGAAAACTATCAAACAGGAAGGACACCTACACCAAAACCCCATCAGTACATCACCATCATCAAAGACCAGAGGCAGATAAAACCACAAAGATGGGGAAAAGGCAGGGCAGAAAAGCTGGAAATTCAAAAAATAAGAGTGCATCTCCCCCGGCAAAGGAGTGCAGCTCATCGCCAACAATGGATCAAAGCTGGACGGAGAATGACTTTGATGAGATGAGAGAAGAAGGCTTCAGTCCATCAAATTTCTCAGAGCTAAAGGAGGAATTACGTACCCAGTGCAAAGAAACTAAAAATCTTGAAAAAAAAGTGGAAGAATTGATGGCTAGAGTAATTAATGCAGAGAAGGTCATAAACGAAATGAAAGAGATGAAAACCATGACATGAGAAATACGTGACAAATGCACAAGCTTCAGTAACCGACTCGATCAACTGGAAGAAAGAGTATCAGTGATTGAGGATCAAATGAATGAAATGAAGCGAGAAGAGAAACCAAAAGAAAAAAGAAGAAAAAGAAATGAACAAAGCCTGCAAGAAGTATGGGATTATGTAAAAAGACCAAATCTACGTCTGATTGGGGTGCCTGAAAGTGAGGGGGAAAATGGAACCAAGTTGGAAAACACTCTTCAGGATATCATCCAGGAGAACTTCCCCAACCTAGTAGGGCAGGCCAACATTCAAATCCAGGAAATACAGAGAACGCCACAAAGATACTCCTCGAGAAGAGCAACTCCAAGACACATAATTGCCAGATTCACCAAAGTTGAAATGAAGGAAAAAATCTTAAGGGCAGCCAGAGAGAAAGGTCGGGTTACCCACAAAGGGAAGCCCATCAGACTAACAGCAGATCTCTCGGCAGAAACTCTCCAAGCCAGAAGAGAGTGGGGGCCAATATTCAACATTCTTAAAGAAAAGAATTTTCAACCCAGAATTTCATATCCAGCCAAACTAAGTTTCATAAGTGAAGGAGAAATAAAATCCTTTACAGATAAGCAAATGCTTAGAGATTTTGTCACCACTAGGCCTGCCTTACAAGAGACCCTGAAGGAAGCACTAAACATGGAAAGGAACAACCGGTACCAGCCATTGCAAAAACATGCCAAAATGTAAAGACCATTGAGGCTAGGAAGAAACTGCATCAACTAACGAGCAAAATAACCAGTTAATATCATAATGGCAGGATCAAGTTCACACATAACAATCTTAACCTTAAATGTAAATGGACTAAATGCTCCAATTAAAAGACACAGACTGGCAAACTGGATAAAGAGTCAAGACCCATCAGTCTGCTGTATTCAGGAGACCCATCTCACACGCAGAGACATACATAGGCTCAAAATAAAGGGATGGAGGAAGATTTACCAAGCAAATGGAGAACAAAAAAAAGCAGGGGTTGCAATACTAGTCTCTGATAAAACAGACTTTAAACCATCAAAGATCAAAAGAGACAAAGAAGGCCATTACATAATGGTAAAGGGATCAATTCAACAGGAAGAGCTAACTATCCTAAATATATATGCACCCAATACAGGAACACCCAGATTCATAAAGCAAGTCCTTAGAGACTTACAAAGAGACTTACACTCCCATACAATAATAATGGGAGACTTCAACACTCCACTGTCAACATTAGACAGATCAACGAGACAGAAAGTTAACAAGGATATCCAGGAATTGAACTCATCTCTGCAGCAAGCAGACCTAATAGACATCTATAGAACTCTCCACCCCAAATCAACAGAATATACATTCTTCTCAGCACCACATCGTACTTACTCCAAAATTGACCACATAATTGGAAGTAAAGCACTCCTCAGCAAATGTACAAGAACAGAAATTATAACAAACTGTCTCTCAGACCACAGTGCAATCAAACTAGAACTCAGGACTAAGAAACTCAATCAAAACCGCTCAACTACATGGAAACTGAACAACCTGCTCCTGAATGACTACTGGGTACATAACGAAATGAAGGCAGAAATAAAGATGTTCTTTGAAACCAATGAGAACAAAGATACAACATACCAGAATCTCTGGGACACATTTAAAGCAGTGTGTAGAGGGAAATTTATAGCACTAAATGCCCACAAGAGAAAGCAGGAAAGATCTAAAATTGACACTCTAACATCGCAATTAAAAGAACTAGAGAAGCAAGAGCAAACAAATTCGAAAGCTAGCAGACGGCAAGAAATAACTAAGGTCAGAGCAGAACTGAAGGAGATAGAGACACAAAAAACCCTCCAAAAAATCAATGAATCCAGGAGTTGGTTTTTTGAAAAGATCAACAAAATTGACAGACCACTAGCAAGACTAATAAAGAAGAAAAGAGAGAAGAATCAAATCGATGCAATTAAAAATGATAAAGGGGATATCACCACCGACCCCACAGAAATACAAACTACCATCAGAGAATACTATAAATACCTCTACACGAATAAACTGGAAAATCTAGAAGAAATGGATAATTTCCTGGACACTTACACTCTTCCAAGACTAAACCAGGAAGAAGTTGAATCCCTGAATAGACCAATAGCAGGCTCTGAAATTGAGGCAATAATTAATAGCCTACCAACCAAAAAAAGTCCAGGACCAGATGGATTCACAGCTGAATTCTACCAGAGGTACAAGGAGGAGTTGGTACCATTCCTTCTGAAACTATTCCAATCAATAGAAAAAGAGGGAATCCTCCCTAACTCATTTTATGAGGCCAACATCATCCTGATACCAAAGCCTGGCAGAGACACAACAAAAAAAGAGAATTTTAGACCAATATCCCTGATGAACACCGATGCAAAAATCCTCAATAAAATACTGGCAAACCGGATTCAGCAACACATCAAAAAGCTTATCCACCGTGATCAAGTGGGCTTCATCCCTGGGATGCAAGGCTGGTTCAACATTCGCAAATCAATAAACATAATCCAGCATATAAACAGAACCAAAGACAAGAACCACATGATTATCTCAATTGATGCAGAAAAGGCTTTTGACAAAATTCAACAGCCCTTCATGCTAAAAACGCTCAATAAATTCGGTATTGATGGAACGTACCTCAAAATAATAAGAGCTATTTATGACAAACCCACAGCCAATATCATACTGAATGGGCAAAAACTGGAAAAATTCCCTTTGAAAACTGGCACAAGACAGGGATGCCCTCTCTCACCACTCCTATTCAACATAGTGTTGGAAGTTCTGGCTAGGGCAATTAGGCAAGAGAAAGAAATCAAGGGTATTCAGTTAGGAAAAGAAGAAGTCAAATTGTCCCTCTTTGCAGATGACATGATTGTATATGTAGAAAACCCCATTGTCTCAGCCCAAAATCTCCTGAAGCTGATAAGCAACTTCAGCAAAGTCTCAGGATACAAAATTAATGTGTAAAAATCACAAGCATTCTTATACACCAGTAACAGACAAACAGAGAGCCAAATCAGGAATGAACTTCCATTCACAATTGCTTCAAAGAGAATCAAATACCTAGGAATCCAACTTACAAGGGATGTAAAGGACCTCTTCAAGGAGAACTACAAACCACTGCTCAGTGAAATCAAAGAGGACACAAACAAATGGAAGAACATACCATGCTCATGGATAGGAAGAATCAATATCGTGAAAATGGCCATACTGTCCAAGTTAATTTATAAATTCAATGCCATCCCTATCAAGCTACCAATGAGTTTCTTCACAGAATTGGAAAAAACTGCTTTAAAGTTCATATGGAACCACAAAAGAGCCCGCATCTCCAAGACAATCCTAAGTCAAAAGAATAAAGCTGGAGGCATCACGCTACCTGACTTCAAACTATACTACAAGGCTACAGTAACCAAAACAGCATGGTACTGGTACCAAAACAGAGATATAGACCAATGGAACAGAACAGAGTCCTCAGAAAGAATGCCACACATCTACAGCCATCTGATCTTTGACAAACCTGACAAAAACAAGAAATGGGGAAAGGATTCCCTATTTAATAAATGGTGCTGGGAAAATTGGCTAGCCATAAGTAGAAAGCTGAAACTGGATCCTTTCCTTACTTCTTATATGAAAATTAATTCAAGATGGATTAGAGACTTAAATGTTAGACCTAATACCATAAAAATCCTAGAGGAAAACCTAGGTAGTACCATTCAGGACGTAGGCATGGGCAAAGACTTCATGTCTAAAACACCAAAAGCAACAGCAGCAAAAGCCAAAATCGACAAATGGGATCTAATTAAACTAAAGAGCTTCTGCACAGCAAAAGAAACTACCATCAGAGTGAACAGGCAACCTACAGAATGGGAGAAAATTTTTGCAATCTACTCATCTGACAAAGGGCTAATATCCAGAACCTACAAAGAACTCAAACAAATTTACAAGAAAAAAACAAACAACCCCATCAAAAAGTGGGCAAAGGATATGAACAGACATTTCTCAAAAGAAGACATTCATACAGCCAACAGACACATGAAAAAATGCTCATCATCACTGGCCATCAGAGAAATGCAAATCAAAACCACAATGAGATACCATCTCACACCAGTTAGAATGGCGATCATTAAAAAGTCAGGAAACAACAGGTGCTGGAGAGGATGTGGAGAAATAGGAACGCTTTTACACTGTTGGTGGGATTGTAAACTAGTTCAACCATTATGGAAAACAGTATGGCGATTCCTCAAGGATCTAGAACTAGAGGTACCATATGACCCAGCCATCCCATTACTGGGTATATACCCAAAGGATTATAAATTATGCTGCTATAAAGACACATGCACACGTATGTTTATTGCAGCACTATTCACAATAGCAAAGACTTGGAATCAACCCAAATGTCCATCAGTGACAGATTGATTAAGAAAATGTGGCACATATACACCATGCAATACTATGCAGCCATAAAAAAGGATGAGTTTGTGTCCTTTGTAGGGACATGGATGCAGCTGGAAACCATCATTCTTAGCAAACTATCACAAGAACAGAAAACCAAACACCGCATGTTCTCACTCATAGGTGGGAACTGAACAATGAGATCACTTGGACTCAGGAAGGGGAACATCACACACTGGGGCCTATCATGGGGAGGGGGGAGGGGGGAGGGATTTCATTGGGAGTTATACCTGATGTAAATGACAAGTTGATGGGTGCAGCACACCAACATGGCACAAGTATACATATGTAACCAACCTGCACGTTATGCACATGTACCCTACAACTTAAAGTATAATAATAATAAATAAATAAAAATAAATAAATAAATAAATAAATAAATAAATAAACTGAATGAAATTAAAAAAAAAAAAAAATTCCAGTTCTGCGTTTAACCTGTAATACGGCCTCAGACATACCTAGGTGCCTTAATTTCTTTCTATGAAAAATAGGATAATTGTACCTACCACATAGACTATTCTGTCTTCAAGGAGGCAATATTTAATAGGTAGTGACATATTTTAAAAGAGAAAATCAAAGAGATAGTATAGTTTGGCATTTAGTGAATGTCTTTTTGTTTTGTTTTGTTTTTTGAAATGGAGTCTCGCTGTGTCGCCAGAGCTGAAATGCAATGACGCGTCTCGGCTCACTGCAACCACCGCCTGCCAGGTTCAAGCAGTTCTCCTGCCTCAGCCTCCCTGGTAGCTGAGACTACAGACGCATGTCACCACGCTGGTTTTGAACGTCTTTTAAAGGTCGAGCATGCTGGAAAATAATTTATGGAAAATTGACTTAGAGTCTGAATCAATTAGGTTACTTAGAGTCCTCTGTATGGATTTTCATGTATGCTTTTTTGGCTTTTACTATTATTTTTAACTGATGTAATTATGCATATTTATGAGGTGCTGTGTGATATTTGGATACATGTATATGATGTGTAATGATCAAATAAGGTTAACGAACATATCCATCACCTCAAACATTTATCATTTCTTTGTGTTGGGAATGTTCAAATTCACTCTTCAGCTGATGGGATGCCGCCCACTACCATAGGGAGGGTGATCTGCTTTATTTATTCTATCAGTGTAAATGATAGGTCTTCCAGAAACACTCTCACAGGAACATCTAAATAATATTTGCAGAAATATCCCAGCACCCAATGGCCCAGTCGAACTGACATATGAAATTAACCATCACAGTAGCAAATGGATGATACAGTTGGCTACACAGTTTTCTGCAAGAAAATCTTAAAAGAAAACTGAAAAGAGAATTGTAAGTCAATCAATTTTGGAAGATTTTTAAAAATTGTTCAGTCTTGTCCTCCCCCATATATAATATTTTTAAGTAAGTATACAATACTTGAAATAAAACGTTATTATAGTCTCCATGCAGTGCTTTAGAACACACTAGAGTTTATCTTTCTAATTTAAATCAATAATGTTGTATGCATACATATATTTAATGTATAATACATATAATTTGAAAATATATGTAGATATATATCTGTATATCTATGTGTGTCTATATATCCATAACTATATTACATATGGATATATACATATATAGATACAAATATATTAAAAAATCAAAGATAGATAACCATATGTTTATTATATGGTTATTGTCTATAACTCTACAAACAAATACACAAATAGCACTTTTAGGCATATTAAATAAAAGCTACTCTGTATTGATATTTTCAGTGTAGTTCATTGAAAATTATGAGAGGCAGGATAGCGGGAGAATAGAAACAACCATGCTTAACATTATGTTTTCAGTTTTGTTCAGAACAAAAATAGCCCCAACTTACTTTGCAGGTCATAATTATGACTGGGTTGACCATAGTGGTCTACTGTGTCTATAAAAGCTTTCAGATTGAGTAGTACTAGTATTTTTGAGTCATTTGTTCCATTCCATTAGAGAATAGAAACCAAAACATTAAATAAACTAAAAGAACAGAACAGATATATCCGAAATTAGATAGTGGCTAAGTGCTTTCTTCTGTGTAAAAGAAATAACAGTGAAAAATCACAACAAAAGCTTGTCTATCCAGAAACATTTTCATTGCCAGCTACAAATAGACTTCTGCAAACTTTCCCAAAGGGAAAATGTCACTCAATTTGATTGACTAAACCTTCTTTAATGTTTAAAGTAAAGTAGTCAAGCTATGGTTGAATTTGTTTGCTTTTTTCCCACCGGCACCCAATCCAGAAAGCAATACACCCATTTATTTCAATATGTCAGCAATTACCAAACAGAGAATGTCTGTAATGAGACCATTAGTAACAAAACTGGTTATGGCCTGTTTTCTCTTCCTCTCTTGCTTCTAATGCAAGAGAACATTTTAAAAACCAGGTCCAAGAACAATTTGGAGCCAACAAAAATTCAAAGACTTGCAGCAGGTGGGAGTACCACCTGTTCATCTCTTATTCCAGAAAAAAACAATCGCCTCTTCAGTTCCCAGCTGTGGTGAATTCCCAGCTTTGAATGCAAGCAAATATTCAGAAAAGCTCTTTTTGAAAGACTGAGCCTGCTAGGAAAAGTGATCATGGAATATAGGCAAAATGAAGGGTTAAAAAACTCAACTCTGAGCAGTAGGCAAAGTCTAAAGCCACCACAGGAGTGAATCTTAATGGTTGTTAATTAGGTAGAAGTTCAACAGAAAAAGAAATCACAGCAGGTGTGAGGTGTGTTTTTGCTGATGAAGGAGCAGTGTAAATATTCTACTCTGTAACTGAATAGAAAAGTTCATTTTTATTTTCTATGTAGTGTAGACTTTGTTTCAATTAGTGCCAGATGATTACTTCCTTTTCTGATTTAACAAAGGTAAAAAATTCTACCTCTTCTAAATATTTCCAAATGGAAAATACCAAGTACCACATCTCTGTGTGTTTAGTTTTGATTCACTTTGAGGATGGGGCAATTTGGCATGGGTGGGTTAAAGAAAGAAAAGAAAGAAATTCTACCCTCAAACACTAATGATAGTTTAAGAGATAGTCTTGTCATTTTTCTTTGGAGATGAATTAAATGTCTTCCTAGTTCATTGAACTAATCTAACCCACAGCACTTTCGGCATCTGTAACCAAGTCAAAGCTGATCTAAGATAATTTTGTTTTCAACTTCTGAGAAACGACCCCTACCAGCTGTTTTCAAAATGTCCTATTGAATGTATTGATACAGGATATTTTAGTATATATTTATCAGTATTTTAGCTGGAAAAGAACCAATCATATTAATACAATTTCATTATCAAACTCTCCTGTTCATTCCTAAGTATTTACTTAAATACGTAGAGACACGTTTAGTTCTGATACTGTGAAATAAATTATTTTTCTATTTATGAAATACTTTGTCATTATGCTAATCAATTCCAACTCTGGTAGAAAATCCCTGGAATGTTTTAAAAATGAATACTTAGAAAAGCAAAAGTGCATGTGATCTACTTTCATATGTGTACATGTATGCATGTGTGCACTTTCAGTTCTTTTCTTGGCTTCCCTCTTTCTATTTTATCTATTGTCAACGTTTGCAAAGCAGAGAATTTTTCTTCAAATTATGCATATACATGTATATATGAATTATGATGTATAGTAACATACATATTATCTAATTTACTTCAAACCACATCTATAGCTAGGCAGCTATTACTACTTCCCGGATGATAAAATGACAAGAAGCACGAAGCATTCAAAACACACTTGTACAACAAATAACTGGATGAATAAATGATCTGTTCCAAGTCCTCATAATGTTTAATTATGAAGATATGTAATCAGAATATGTTACCCTTATCAATGTTATTTCCACACGTTAATCAGAGTTTTAAATTACATCTACACAAGGTAAGTCATTTACTCAATATGGGAGACAATTTCCAAAATTGTTTTGAGGTGTTGCTTCATGCCCTAGTCTTCAAAAGAGCTGAATAATCATAATCACTTTCTCTTTTGTGTATAATTGAGTTAAATTACAGGAAATATGACACATGTTTGGCATTCTTTAGGACATTGTAACTTAGACTAAAACTGTTGTCCACAAGATTTGCAAATGCTACCAGTTTTGCAGAAGTAGTTCAGTTATAACTTCTACTTAGTCTGTTAATATTGGATACAGTTAAATATTAATCCCAATGTTTCTTTTATATGCATGTGCTGCATCAGTCCATCCTACTGGTATTTTGAAACAATTTTATTTACATTTAATGATTAAAACATTTAAACAGAAGCCCAAGTGGATCTTTAAACCCTTTCTGAAGTCCCCAGAATGATGTACCTTTTTCATTTGGAAAAAGTACACTGAGTATTATCTGTTGGTAAACATGGATTCTATATTGGTGTATTTTCACATTTAAATACCATAATAAAACCATTCTTCCAAGCACAAACTGTTTTTTTTTTTAAATTAGCAACCTACTAAAGTTCAGAATTTGTAATGTTAGAAGAGTGTTATTAACCTTTAAGAATTCTGTGTTCATCGTGTAAGCCAATTTTGATGTAATATTGAAGAATCCAGTATAGTCATGTTCATTTCACTGACTTTATCACTGGCCTATAAATTAGTAGATGAAAAATAAAATCTTATGGTGAAATAACATGAACATAATTAAACTATATAACCTTTCCTATTTTAGTAATGACATTTTGGTAAATTGAAACTGTAATTAACTTTTAGGAGGAGATACTATTGGACAGAAACCTTTATCTTTTCACATGGAAAAAATGTATTCAAACTTTATTTAGCTTAAAAAATAAAAGGCTTGCATGGGTGGATTGTTAATTCTGGTGGGACTCCTTAAATTGTAGGACAAAAAATACCAGCAGAAGTTTAGTTGTTTGATTCATATTGAAGAAAAGAAAAGTATATTACAAAAGCAATAAACATGTCTGTGTCATGCAAAAATTACATTTCTCATCTGTTAAAAATTTTATTATTTAGAAATTTATTAGACAGGACAGAACCAAAGAAACTATCATACTATCTATAACTAAATGTTATTTTTAATATGTCATTTGAGTATTAACTAAAAATATAAGTATTAAAGACAATTTCTATATTGTGAACAAATAATAATTTTAACATAGTTAAACATATTATTGAACATAGTTAACATATGATTTGAGAGTTAAAATAATAACCTAAATTTAAAGATTTCTAAAATACTGAAAATATTTATTAAAGACAATAGATATATCACCATCATAGAATACAGTCATTTTTAGTTTTGTGAACTGTGTCAGCCTCAGTTCTTCTTTAAAACTATTGATTTAGGGTCAATCATTCCTATAACATATATCAAGTCTGAAATGATCAATCAAGAAGTAATGTTGTGTTCAGCTAGAAAGTTTTATTATTTACTACTTTCATTGTAATACAATTAAGGTTGAAGTATTATTACACATAAAGTAACTCAGATAACATAGGATGTTTTCATTTTGACCAAGTTTTCCAATTCCAAACTCAGGCCCGAACCTAGATAGGCAACAAGCAATAAAATCCCATCCATCCATCCAACCATCCATCCATCCAACCATCCATCCATCCATCCATCCATCCATCCATCCATCCATCCATTTATCCATCCACCCACCCACCAATACATTGGCCACAAGCTCACCCAAACTAGATGGGCAACAAGCTCCAAACTAGATAGGCAACAAACAATAAAAACTCTAATGAACTTATTATTGTACCTGTAGTAACTTACAAAATAAAATTTAAAATATCAGTCTGTGTATATATCTTAGTTTTCTTCATAATAATTTGTTCTAGTTTGCTGCACCCCTAACAGGAGTGGCCTTATAAAGGGGGTCACTCTTGCTCTATTACAAAGTCTACTCAAATAGGCAATCAGTAAGTTGGACCAAAATTGTGATTTAGAGTGAAATTTGATCTAAGTTTTGTCTACAAATTAATGAAATTTAAAATATATAAATAACATGAAATTCTAGAATTACAAAAAACAGAATTCATCTTATAATATTAACTACTCATCATATTTTAGTCAACATAGGTAAATGTATACTTCACCAAAATCTTCTAGACTTTACCAGCTAGTTTGAATGTTTCTTCCATATCTTGCCTCTGTCAGTACATCTCATAGTATATTTTTACTACTTTATTTTGGCATATCTTTTGATTTTCTTAATAACATGATTGTTTTTTAACAGAAATAAACTGAAACCTTTACTTCTGAGAAGGCAGAAACTGCCTACAACTTAAAATGACATTTTCCAGTCTTTCTTTAAGATTGTTCAAAAATTCTTAATGTCTTATGTTGAGTAGAGTCACTTTCTTGCATAAGCATACACATACTCATGCGCTAAAATGGCAATCTCTTACTATATCTATTTTAAACATTCTGTTTCTTATTAAGGTACTGATAAAACTTTGAGTCAAAGGTAACTATGGGAAGTTCCTTGGTTATATTCTGTCTTGGTGCTGCCTGGATTCTCATTAATTTCTTATATTTCTATCTGCCTTGAAGTATTTTCTGTCTCCAGTGCAATTAAACGCCCCTGTCTAATCTAACAATTTATTTAAATCAAGGATTGTGTTCTCACTCATGATAATTATGCCCACTCGTGCCACGGCATCAGTTTTTGCTATTTATAACATTTTATACTCTCATAACTTGGAGATATATAAATTATGTTACACCATTTAAAAGGTCTTCACATATCGTGAATCGTCTCAATGTCAGTTTACTCTCCTCATATACTTATTGTCATCACATAACACACTTTTACAAAAGATTAATGCATGACCCAGAAGAAATAAAATGACAACTTTTACTTCTTACTCCCCAGCAACAAAAAGTCCTTCACCCCTGACATCTTAGCCATGCCCAAATGCACAAGTATCTTCAGTTTGTATTATGAGCAAGCGTCCTTGATGGTATAATAGGAAGACTATTAAGCTTTTCGCATAAAGAACAATGAGAAAGAACAATGATAGTACCTAATCTATAAACTGTGCATCTTCGAGTAAACAAATTAATGTCTTATTTCTTTAATGTCTTATTCTTCCCTTGACAATGAGAGTCATAATGTATAGGAGTTATTAAGAAATTATTTTAGGCACTTAGAGATAATAAGGGGTCCTTGGGAAGTTTTATTATCATTATTATTATTATTTGAATGCAGCCCAGAAACATTTCTTGTTTAGCGGAAAAGTCGGGCCGGCAAGCTTTGATACACAAATGTATGCCATGAGAAACTGGGTTCACTTAATATGGCGATTCCCGCCTTCTTATTCTTGTCACCACATGTGCCTAGCAACATGGCAGCACCCACATAACCCCACCTGTGTAGAACTACATGGCTCCCTGCATTTGCATATTAAAAGGCTAGGAGAAGAGGGCTAGTTTTATTCACCGACTATGGGAATGGCATACCTGGTTAATCCAATATCCGGAGCTTTATGCAAATCAGACACCGCCTCCACCAACCTCTTCAGATAACTGGCTGTTTCCCACCACACCGGGGTTTTCCTGTCTTGGCTTGGAGCCCCTCTTCCTCTGTCTCTGTACGGGAAGCCTCTTTCTTCTTTCTTGCCTATTAAACTCTCTCTGCTCCTTAAAAACACTCCATGTGTCCATCCTGGCTAACACGGTGAAACCCCGTCTCTACTAAAAAATACAAAAAACTAGCCGGGCGAGGTGGCGGGCGCCTGTAGTCCCGGCTACTCGGGAGGCTGAGGCAGGAGAATGGCGTAAAAACCCGGGAGGCGGAGCTTGCAGTGAGCTGAGATCCGGCCACTGCACTCCAGCCTGGGCGACACAGCGAGACTCCGTCTCAAAAAAAAAAAAAAAAAAAAAACACTCCATGTGTGTCTGTGTCCTTTTATTTAAATCGGTGCAAGCAAAGGACCCTGGTTTTCCTCCAGTCATCGGAGTCATATCATTTTGGTGCATTGGCCAGGAATTCAAGGTACAACATTCATCAAAGCAGAGCGTATAGGAGCGAGCTTGAAGTCTGTTCTATCATTCCAAGGAGGTCTTGGCCTGTATTTTAAAATAAAATCAGATAAATCAATGGACGTCTGTCAGCCAGTTACATAGGCTTATCATTGGCTGCCATCATAAAAACTTGGATGTGAGGTTTGGTGGTGAGAATATGGAGAATCTTCCAATACCCATGGGTCACTGGGAATGCTGGCCATGTTTGAATCCGTTTCCTTTCACAGGGAAACCTCGCCATCATACAAAGCTGGGAAAAGTTCTCAGGCAACTGAGAATTTCTGTCCAGGAAATACCCTGGTGTGATTCAAAGGCTTCTGGACCAGACCTGGCCTCCCACAAGTCCATTTTGAGTGTTGGCAGAGAATCCTTGGCTATCCTGTCGCAAAACTTTCTTTCCTTTTCTATCCATGGTCTCTTAGTCTCTCTCTGTGTGTGGAATGTATGGGAATTTAGTAACTGGGAGTTTAGCTCAGGAATGCCATTGCAATCCTCTAGAAACAGAGGGTTCCACACCCCGCCCCCGCCCCCTCGCCCACACACACACACACACACACACACACACACACACATATCATAGTGAGTGTCTTTCAGCCACTTGTCTGGAAAACACATGGCATTTCTAGGTCTCTCTCTACCCTTGGTCTGGAAAGAACATGGCATTTCTAGGTTTCTCTCTACCACTTCTCTGGTGAGCACATAGTATTTCTAAGCCAACAATGTCACCTGATGGAAATAGAAGTCCTCTACATGAGGCACTTTCCCCCCCCCCCGCCCCCCTCAGCCCCACAGCTTCCTTTTGCACCACTAGAAATCCGACTCTGGGCATGATGACTCATGCCTGTAATCCCAGCTCTTTGGGAAGCTGAGGAAGGCGGATCACGAGGTCAAGATATCGAGACCATCCTGGCCAACATGGTGAAACCCCGTCTCTACTAAAAATACAAAAATTAGCTGGGCATGGTGGCACACGCCGGTAGTCTCAGCTACTCGGGAGGCTGAGTCAGGACAACCTGGGAGGCAGAGGTTGCAGTGAACTGAGATCGCACCACTGCACTCCAGCCTGGTGACAGAGCAAGACTCCGTCTCAAAATAATAATAATAATAATAAAAATAACAAAAAGAAATCCAGCTCTAAGCCCCTTCCATGAACGGGAAAATCCTGCTTTCAACAGTTAGGAGTTAAATGTCTTCTGTAGCCAAGTTTTAGTCTCCATATTGTCCCATCAGCAGGAGAATGGCGATTCAGCTCCTACATTCCTTTAAGGCACCTATTCTTTCTCTGATTAAGACATTACTTAATGAGTAAGAGGAGTTTAAGCCTGTAAGTTAACTGGAATTATTTTTCTAGGGTAAATGCTTTAGCATAGGCCATAATAGCAGGATAGAGTTCAATCTAGCACGCCCCCTTCATTAAAGGGGCCTGCCCAATTACGTAGTTTTTCCTAAGATCCATTTTTTTCAGGGAGGCACACAGGTCACACAAGTCTAGAAGATCAAAGGGAAATAATAGGCAGAGGACTAGGATGACTTGGGAAAACGTGACTAGGCCCAAAAGTCTAGTTTCTCTGGCACCATGGCTTGGAGGGTCACACCTTCAGTCATGGACGGCACATTTAACTGCCTGCTGGGTCCCAGTAACCAGGGAGAGAAAATAGTTGGGGGAACACGCCCTACTGTTTTCTTCTCCACCCTGGGTGACATACTGAAAGGAAGGAGACTAAAAGGATGCTTTTATTCTCATTTCTTCTTCTAGATGGGTAGCAGATTGTCTTCAGTATGCACTCCCCTAGATTGTATTTTAAAGCACTGGGACTCCTTCGACCCTGAGACTTTGAAGAAAAAGCATCTTATATTTTATTGTTCAAGGGCATGGCCTTCTTACCATCTTGGGGACAGACACACCTGATTTGCTAGGAGGAGCCTTGATTTTAATATTATCCAACAGTTAGATCTTTTCTGCAAATGGAAGAGCAAATGGACTGAGGTCCCCTATGTACAGGCTTTGTTTGTCCTGTGAGACAATTAAGATCTTTAGAAGTTCTGTACAATTGGCCCAGCTCTTTTAGCAGCTACAGCAGGCAAGCCCACAGGGAATAGTTCCCCAGAGCTAAAGCAGGTTCCAGAGGAGCAATCTGAGACAGCTATTGAATGTCTCAACCATTCCAGCCTCCCTCCAATCATACCATCAGCTCCTCCAGCTCCACCATCGCCAGTATATCCTACTCTCCCCCTTCACTCTTACCTCTGCACAAACACCTGATGGGAATGATGCCATGAGGGTTCAAGTTCCCTTCTCATTACAGGGTCAGGAGAGTTAGGCCAATTTTCTGATGACCCTGATAGGTACATATAAATTTTCCAAAATTTAACTCAGGTGTTTGATCTCACATGGAGGGATGTTATATTGCTGCTAAGTCAGACCTTCACTGTGGCTGAAAAGCTGGCAGTTATGCAGGCAGCAGAAAAATACAGAGATCAGCAACATGCCTCCTATAGCAGACCAAGGAGAAAAGGAGGAAATAGGGAAGGTGAGGAAGAGGTGGAAACTCCATTTCCACTAGGAAGGGAAGCAGTTCCAGTAGACAACCCTGATTAGAACCACAATAACTCAGGAGATAAATGGAAAAGGAAGCACTTTATAAGGTGGATATTAGAAGGCCTACTGAAGACCAGGACCAAACCTCTCAGTTACTCTAAACTGTCCATGATAGACCAAAGACCAGACAAGGCTCCCACCACCTTTATGGAAAGGCTGAGAGAGGCACTAATAAAACACACCTTTTTATCCCCTGATTCAGTTCTCATCCTGAAGAACAAGTTTGTTACACAGGCAGCTGCTGATATTAGAAGGAAACTATAGAAGCAAGCGATAGGACCAAATAGCAACCTAGAGAACCTCCTGAGAATAGCTACTTTGGTCTTTTACAACAGAGATCAGGAGGAGACCTAAGTAAAGGAGAGGAAATACGAGAGAAGAACAGAGGTTTTAGTAGCAGCGTTGCAAGCTTGCAAAGTCCAGGATCCCTAAGGTGCATCTACTAGCTGTTATTAATGTGACAAGTCAGGGCATTTTAATTAGAAATGCCCAGGCAGTAAGACGCAGTCACCTTGACCCTGTTCAGCCTGTGACAAAGAACACTTGAGATGGAGCTGCCCCTGGAGGCAGAGGTCAATGGGTTCAGAACCAGTCTCACAGATGGTCCAGCAGGACTGATGGGTCCTGGGACTCAAACCCCTGGCTCTGGTGACTAAGGCTGCCATTACAGCACAGGAGCCCCGGGTGATTCTGGAAATTGAAGGAAGGAAGGTAGATCTTCTTTTGGATACTGGAGCCAGTCTCTCTCTTCTCCTCTCTTATCCAGGCCTCTCCTCTTCCCATGGCATGACAAATTCTAACCCGATATTTTTCAGCCCTAGCTGCTGTTCCCCATTTGACACCCCTTTTCAGTAAGAAATAGCCAGAAAGAGTAATCGCCCAAAACCCCCTAACAGAAGCTAAGGTTACATCTCCTCAGGGGAGAATAAGCGTTATTAGAAAATTACTTTTTTTGGAAATAAAGAGGATAAGGGGTCATTGGGAATTTTATTTTATTTTTTTCTTTTAAAGCAGCTCCAGAAACATTTCTTGTCTAGCAGAAAAACTGGGCCAGCAAGCTTTGATATGCAAATGTCGGCCATTAGAAACTGGGTTCACTCAATATAGGGATTCCTGTCTTCTTCTTGTAACCACATGTGCCTAGCAAAATGGCAGCCTCCACTATCCCCACATGCATAGAACATCATGGTGCCCTGCATTTGCATATTAAAAGGCTAGGGCAGGAGGGCCAGTTTTTCCAGGGCTATATGAATGACAAACCTGGTCAAACTAATCCTCTGGGCCCTAGGCAAATCAGATACCACCTCCTCCAACCTCTTCATATAACTGGCTGTTTTATGCTGCACTCTGGGTTTCCTCTGGAAGCCCCCCTCCCTCTGTCTCTGTATCGGGGAGCCTCTTCCTTCTTTCTTGACTATTAAACTCTATCTGCTCCTTAAAACTACTCTACAAGAGTCCATGTCATTTTATTTAAACTGGCATGAGACAAAGGACTCTGGTGTTCCTCCAGTCATCAGAGCAGTATCAATAATAGTTATTTTGAAGATGGTAAGCATTCAAGAAATGAATGTATTTAGCATGATCATTAAAACTTTGCAGATACTTCTTAAATGATAATTCCTTATTCTTTCCCATTGCAACACTCAGGATGTCAAGTTCCTGGTAATTGCTGTGTCTCTAACCAAAACTACTTTGAATACTGGAGAGCCTAACCAAAATAATCTCTCGGTAATGACTGCCATGTTGAAGGCTGCTACATTACACAGGAAGATTAACGGAAGTAGTTTCAGGGGTCTGGCACATGCAAAAAAAAATGGTAAAGCAAAATGACATTAAAGTAGAATTTCTTTTTATCTCAACGTCTGGGTAACAAAGAAATTAGCAGGAGAATGAAAGGGATGAGAAGAAGAGATATTCTGATCGTGATGATCGCTTTTCTCCTTCTTGATTCTATTCCTTTCCTCTATCTCTTTAAAACTGCCAATACAGGTGGTGTGACATTTAGAAAAAGCATTGGTGTTTTGTTGGTTAATATTAAATATAAATTTGATTGGATTGAAGGATGCAAAGTATTGTTCCTGGGCGTGTCTGTGAGGGTGTTGCCAAAGGAGATAAATATTTGAGTCAGTGGACTGGAAGAGACAGACCCACCCTCAATCTGGGTGGGCACAATTTAATCAACTGCCAATGCATCCAGAAAAAAAGCAGGTAGAAGAACGTGGAACGGCTATATTGGTTTAGTCTTCATATCTTTCTCGTATGCTGGATGCATCCTGCCCCTGAACATTGGACTCCAAGTTCTTCAGCTCTGGGACTCTTGGACCTTCAACCACAGACTGAAGCCTGCACTGTTGGCTTCCTTAATTTTGAGGTTTTGAGATTCAGATTGACTTTCTTGCTCTTCAGCTTGCAGACGGCCTATTGTGGAATCTCACCAAGTGATTGTGTGGCTCAATACTCCTTAATTATCTTCCTTTTATATATACATCTATCCTATTAGGTCTGTCCCTCTAGAGAAACCTGACTAATACAGCTGTAAACTACTAGAGACAGTAATTGTGGTCTAAAAAAATGGGCAGTGTTAGGTACTTTGTGAATGTCGGTTGAATAAGAAAGTACAGATTCTATTCCCTAACCTGACATTGCCTGACTGTAGGATCTTGGGCATTTCATCTCTTCTCTCTGGGTGTTCAGTTGCTCATACAGTGTACATATAAAACAAAGGCATTTATCCTGATGTGACTATTATACATTGTATGCCTTTAGCAAAATATCACATGCCCCATAAATATACACACCCATTATATACCCATAAAAAAATTTAAACATTTAAAGATTTAAACATTTAAAAAGTCAAAGAAACAAAAGGCATTATTATTAGAAGCGATTTCTACATTCTCATTCTTGTATTTTATTACTTCTGAATGATATTTATGACTAGTATAATATCAGAGACAAAGCCACTTTCAAAATAACATCTTAAACAAATCATCAATTTATCAACAATTTTTTTGCAGTTTAAAATATATGGCTCATTATAAAACATATAATATAGTAAGCCTATTGATTAGAAATATTTCACCTAACTTATATAAAAGATATTATTTTGTTGGTTTTGACCCAGTGAGGAAAAGAGGTGAGCAACAGGAAAGCAATGGCATTAATCTGAAGAGAAAAAGAGTGCAGTAGGCGCTAGAGAGAGAAGGATTAGCTTCCTAGAAATTGAAGTGCTAAGTTATCATGGGTATATAATCTTTGTTGGATATGAGCAATGCAAATATCTTCAGGTAGAAAAATGGCAACCTGAATGAGTGAATACAAGTTGAACAAAGTGGAAATTAATGGTGATAACATTTTAACTGGGTTGTGTAATTCACTAGTTTACCTGTATTAATCTTCTTGTTCTTGAGAATTTTTCTATCTTCTGTCTCCTTTTATCATTTGTTTTCTTTTTTCTTCCTCTTGTAATTTGGTAATTTTTTGTTACTTCAATCTCATTCTCAATTAGTTCCAATAAGACAGTTTTTAATTTATTTGTCGTTGGTTTGTAAGATAGTTTTCAAAATTAGGAGCTGTTTTAGAGGCTTCTTCAGGAAGTAATAATTGCAAATTGGTGGTAATTGCAAATGCCTTAACGTCATTAATACGTAAAGGAGAAGGTGCTCAAGTACCCAACAGAAGTGGGTAACTAGAATTATTTATTCAAATTCAAGCATGAAAATATATATATATATATATATATATATATATATATATATATATCTTAGTGTGTCTGTAGTATAAAACTTATGTATCCTGACTGGGCCTAGCGGCTCACGCCTGTAATCCCAGCCCTTTGGGAGGCCGAGGTGAGTAGATCACCTGAAGGTCAGGAATTAGAGACCAGCCTGACCAACATGGTGAAACCCTGTCTCTACTAAAAACATAAAAAATTAACTGGGTATGGTGGCGGGTGCCTGTAATCCCAGGTACTCAGGAGGCTGAGGCAGGAGAATCACTTGAACCTGGGAGGCAGCCTGGGCAATAAGAACAAAACTTCTTCTCAAAAAAATAAAAAAATAAAAAAACACACAAAACAAACAAAAATCTTATGTATCCTTTGAATCCTTAGTGTTCCCCAAAAAACCTAATTCAAAGGCAGATTTTATGTACATTTTTTGACACAGCTGGAATATCTAGATAGAACAAAGACATACTAATAGTAAATTTGTACTCTCTCCTGGTTTAACCTAAATTTTTAGGATTTGAACAATGCTTTTAATTATATAATAAGGTATATGTGGGCTTTATGTAACCATTTGAGAAAAACACATTTCCTCTCCATTTGGTAATGTTTGGATTGAAATTTTGGAAGAAATGCTTTTTAACAGGTATGGATATTTAACTCTTATATCTAATTGATTTCTGCTTCTGTATCAAGCATCACTAATTCTCTTTCATTGGTAACAAGACTGTTTTTGTGAGGTTAATAGTATGAGACAGTGCATAAACTCAAGTGCAAAGAAGAAAAAATCTTTTTGTTATAGCATTATTTTCCACAAAATTTAATTTCATAGTTAAAAATGAATGTGATGAATTGATACTGTTGTCATCTCTTTCATGTGTTTAGAAAGTAAGTTTAAAATTATGCAATTATAAATATAGGCATATTCGGTTTTGCATTTAATAGAGTAAAACCTTTTATGTTACACTAAGTAAATAGGGCTATTCCAACAGAGAAAATTCTAAATTAATGGATATTATTAAGAAAATGGAATGTAATATTCTTAAGTATCATATGTAAATTTGTGTGTGTGTGTGTGTGTGTGTGTGTGTGTGTTGAGGACTAGAGAATAAATATGTGTTGATAATTAATTTCAATGAAATTCTATTATGTATTAAATTCAATTAGCCATTAGGTAGTGATTTCACATGATGCTGTTTTGAATATTTATGTTGTATTATAGGTTATAAACATTAAACTTGTAAAACACCTTCAGAGAATATATAGGTAAGTTCTAATTTGATCATTATAGTCTTTGTCCACTAGGAGTGGGTAAATGATAAGAAATGAGACTAGAGGTACAGATGCTGAAAGATCATAATGGGATTGCTTTTCCATGCAAATAAATTAGACTCATCCCATAGTATAAGGATCTTTCTTGAAATTTGAGCAAAAATATGGTTACAATCTAATTTTGTGCTAGATAGAGTGTTAAGGTAGCAAGTTTGATAATAAGCTAAAGTGCTAGAGCCAGGGAATAATAATAGTAAGATATTGCCATACTCAGGGTGAATGAGAAAGTAAAAAGTGGTCTCAGTTACTTTAAGAAGGTCCTTTACGGAAATTGCTAAATCCCACCCAAAATATAAACCCAGAAGGAATTGCAGAAGAGAGATAGAAGCACAATGTTCAGAGATTGGCAGTGACAACAATAACTGAGACTATAAAATCAACCAACCAACCAACCAACCAACCAATCAACCAACAAACTTAAGAAAACCACTAGGGAAACAGAAAGTCCGCCTTAAAATATTTGTGTCAGGGAGGTGTGAAGGAAGCGAGGGGAATGGTTACTGTTAAAATACTTGGGAACTTTGAGAGACTGAGGCAGGCGGATCCCCTGAGGTCAGGAGTTCAAGAATAGCCTGGTCAACGTGGTGAAACCCCATCTCTACTAAAAATACAAAAATTAGCCAGGTGAGGATGCGGGCACCTGTAATCCCAGGTACTTGGGAGGCTGAGGCAGGAGAATCACTTGAACTCGGGAGGTGGATGCTGCAGTGAGCTGAGGTCGTACCATTGCACTACAGCCTGGGCAACAGGAATGAACCTCCATCTCAAAAAAAATAAAAATAAAAATAAAAATAAAAGATTGGGAAAAGAGCATCCAGAAGCAGCTATATGAAGACTGGCTGATGAAGTATTTTTAAAATCGGTTCTTTGTTTGAGTTTCTCCTCTCTGCTCCACAGTCTAAAAAATCTCTCCAGGCAGCAAATTACCACAAGCAGAGGATTTATCTTATTTGTTTCCCATCTTCAGGAATCATAGTTTTTCTTGACTGATGTCCAGGGCCTTGAAAACTATTGTTTCATTTATTGTCTGGATTTTTAATAGTTTCAAGAAGGTGGCTATCTCTGGTTTTTGTGTCTGCCTTGCATGGAAAAGCAGCAACATAAAAATTTGATGTTTCGTTTTCTATAGAAGGAGTAGGCCATTTTTTCCTATAAAGGGCCAGAAAGTAAATATTTTAATTTTTATGAGCTATGTGGTCTCTGTCATAACTGTTAAACTCTGCTGTATCAGCGCAAAACCAGATAAAGACAGTATGTCAATAATGGGCATTGGAATATTTGACTTACAGTGGACCAGAATAACTTGCCGACTGTTCTATAATCACTAAACATTGGGAAATAGAGTACAACTTTTAAGCTAACAGAAATAAAATAACAAAACTAGATGATTGTAAATTTTAAAATAAAATTCCCCAAGAAGCCAGATTTTTTAAAGAAGGAAGTCAAAATATAAAACAAATAGAGCAATTAGAAAGCACATAAGATTAATTTATATTAAACATATCAAAAATTCCATTAAGCATACACAGACTCAATGGTCCATTTAATAAACAAGTGCTATGTTATTTGGATTTAAAAAAAAAAACTAATTTTAGTAAGTGGCATGTAAAAGATATACAGAATTTGAAAAGTGAAAAGAGAAAAAAGATACCCTTAACAAGTGTGACTAAAAGGAAAATGCTGTAACTATATTAATATTAGACAGCATAAATTAAAAGGGATAATATATAGGGGGATTTCATATTAATACAAAATACGTACAAAGATGTAACACTCTAAAAGCACAGGAATGGCTGGTCACCGTGGTTCATGCTGTAATCTCAGCTTTCTGAGAGGTTGAGGTAGGAGGATCATTTAAAGTCAGATGTTTGAGACCAGCCTGAAGAACAAAGCAAGACCTCCATCTCTACAAAAAATAATAAAAAAAAATTATCTGGGCATGGTGGTTTCCCAGCTACTTGGGAGGTAGAGGCAGAAGCATCGTTTGAGCTCAAGAGTTCTGAGCTGCAGTGAACTATGATGATACCACTGCACTCCAGCATGGGCAACAGAGTGAGACCTTGTCTCTAATCCAAAAGTACAAGCATTTAGTAACATGAACTCAAAATATATGAAGCGTATTTCCACAAAACTACATTGTG
The DNA here is from genome assembly GCF_049350105.2 of Macaca mulatta. Classification (NCBI taxonomy): domain Eukaryota; kingdom Metazoa; phylum Chordata; class Mammalia; order Primates; family Cercopithecidae; genus Macaca; species Macaca mulatta. The sequence continues at coordinate 56,306,958 of NC_133422.1, forward strand.
AAATAAGCAGATTCACAATTAGAAGGAGAGATTTTAACATTACCATCAGCACTTCATAAAACAAGCAGGCAAAACAAAAATAAAAAATGACGATATAATATAAATAAAAACACTACTAGTACAGGAAACTATTTCAATGAATACAAACATCCCACTAAATTTGAGTGAAAGAAGACAGAAAATAATACCTATTGCATAATTCAATGCATTAAAACACTCAAAAGTAGGCCAAATAAAATAAAAAAAAGAAGATGAAAATTTTTAAATTGGGTAAAAATCTGGATATATGTTACTTTGGGCCTATAAAGCATTGTCTTCAAGAAGTGAACACTGTGGGCTTCATAATCTGAGCAGAAATATTCTTTGCACCCTGAAACAGCATCTTATATTAACAATGTCTCACTCACAAATCTTCAGAATGAGACCTCTGGATTTGCGTTTCAAGGTCACAGAAAAAAGAAAATGTGGAGAAGCATTTGGAGCCCAGATTGTTTTAACCGCAAAACAGAATATTGGGGATTACTGGTTGCTCTGCAACAGCACTTGCAGCAGCTCTCTCCCAATTGGTAAAGGTGCTCATGTGGGTTTTCATAAATAGTGTATATGTGTCCTTCTGAGTGGGAGGACCCTCTGAAGCATGGGATCAGGGCAGCAGCCACCCTTGTCCTGGGCGAAGGATAGAAGATACTATTATCCTAAGCAGAAGCAAAATCAAATTGAAAATGAAGATAATATGAGGGGCCCATGAGTCATCTAGAATTTGCTGTATAACAAATTGTTGGATTGTTGGATATCATGGACTGAAGATCAGAAGATGGAGACTTATAAATTATTATTCTGTGGGATTTACTGAAGCCCGGGGCATGCAGGAGATTGCTGTGAAGATAATTTGGAGTGAGAGGACAAAGTAGCTGAAGAGAGCTCTATGGGACACCAACATGGAGCAAACAGAGGGAGAAAATTCATTTATCATGATTGAGATATATAGATAAGAGATACAAGAAGAGATCAGTGACTGGAAAACAAAAATAAAAGTAGTAAGATTCCCTGTCCTAAAACTCAGAATGACAACAATCTCTATTGTAAAGAGCCAGAGACTTAAAAATAGTTCTCCAGACATAGTTCACAGGCAGTCACTAGTGAACTAAATGAGATCATTTGTATTAACCTATTGAAATTACATAGGTTTTTCTGTTTTGATGAGTGAAAAATGAAGAGCAGAGGCATTAAGTGCCACAAAGCATAAATTCAAAAGAAATGTGTAGATGTGTGCCTGTGTGCATCTCTGAGCATTGTTTGTGTTTCTGTGTGTGTTTCAGATAGAAGGGTACTGAACACTGCAATTTTTATTTAAGATTAATGGGCACAAAATGAAAGTTACCATTGAAATGTAGCTTGCGTTCAAAAATTCTGTCTCCTTGATCAGAGTTAGCTGATGAAATAATTCTAATGTGTTGTCTAATCAACCTCTCATTTAGATAAGTGAATAACTCTGGATTATACAATTATCTGAACTGATTAAGTCTAAGACACAATTGATTATTAAATGAATCATCGTTTTATAGATCAGTAAAGAAAACAAGTGTAATCCTGTCAAATTCTTTCATAATGCTTTCTTAACACTTGACATTTTAATTGAATATTTACTGAAAAATTATTTGACTTACCTGGTATAGATTTTTTATCACATGTTACTCTTGTAATTATATAAAAAGAAAATACACACAAACTAAACAGTTCAGGGTATGCCTAAAGTATCTTCTACATTAGGTATCCATATCTGTTGAATTACTTTTCAACATAACATTTTTCACTTCTGTGTTTTATCAGACAGCATCATTTGCTGAACCTTGTGGAGCATTGCAGACACAGCATTTCTCAGGGAGCACTCCATCATTCTTCTCCAGACCTGCTGATAAGCCACTTATACAAGCTGTAGGGCATATTGCAAATTCAAAACTTCCTGGATGACAGCAATTGTAAGCTACGATTCTTGGTTATTTCTAGAATCGATGATATGGACTAAGAAAAACAAAGCCAAGACTTATACCAAATTCTTCTTCTCAATGCAATGCTCTTCCAATACTTCATTCCAGATATTCTCGGAATCATGCTTGCTTCCATATATGTATGGGAAAATAGACATTTAAAAAAAATTATGCAATCATAAAATAAAATACTATACAGACATTAAAGTGATGTGGTAAAAGGATAAGTCATTTTAGGTATACTACTTGTAATATACATGTATATTCCTTGTAATATATAATGCAATATATCATATATTGCATATATATCTGCAATTCTGTGTCATATATATGCATGCACACAAATATACACACATGCGTATATCTGTGCATATGCAAATATCTGTAAAGACATACACTAAATGTTTCCAGTGTCATCCCTGAGATAGAAGTATGAAAAACTGCTTTTTATTTTCCTTTGATATGCTTGTATTTCTAATTTTGACATTTTACTTTTACCATGTTAAAATAAACAGAGCATATTCTCTTTATAAAATTCTCATTACAGACTTTCTAGAATTTTTTTCTAATATGATTATGGATAATTTAAAAGCTCCGATTAACCTTGAGTTAAACATTAGAACGTAATTTATTGTAAGCATTTAAATTTGCACTTTCTACACCAGAAATGTATTAGAAATTTTCATATTTCTTTCTATAATTTTATAATGATCAAATTACTAATCATAGAAAATGGATTAGCCTCTTCTTTGAAACAAGTACATAGTCAAAACCTCTCAAGCAAAGATATGCAACACAGCTTATTTTGTTGCAACATTTTAATTGTTAATTTATATTTATAATTATAGATTAAAAGTTCTAAAGTGTCTAAAAGTAGTTATATAATGCAAATAACTGTAGGGACATATTAAAAGATTAAAAGTTCTAAAGTGTCTAAAAGTAGTTATATAATGCAAATAACTGTAGGGACATATTAACCACTGTTCTATTAATTATATTAATTATGCAACTGCACTTTATGCTACAATATTAAAAGTCAGCAAAACTAAAAGTGTACATATATAGTTTCCAGTCTTTATTAATATACACTTAGTATATAATCAACATGAAATTTGCATTTTTGTGAGTCTTGCACATATATTTTAATTATCTGTTTTTGTGTGCTTTAAAGATAGCTACAAAAATCATTTACTTTTCTCTTTATTATCAATCTATTTTCTCTCTTCTTTATGGCAACAGGTCTAAGTAGTCAAATCTATTTAAAATTTACTTACTCATTTAAAGATTTCTAAATTCTGAAGACAAAATTTTTAAAAACAATTAAATCCAGTGTCAAATTAGCTATAGATACTCGTTTCTCTACAGTAAATATTTCAAAATCCTAAAAATTAAATAAACTTTTCTAAGATATGCAAATATATGAATACTTTTTCTAAGTGTTAGATCAAAATCAAATTTTTACTCAAGTTAGTTTATAAATTTGAAACATATATGCAGTCATAGGAGAGGAAGATGCTTAATTCTGTGTCTTCCTTTTGATTTTGTATTTAAGATGTATTAGCAGGAGAAATAATAGTTTCTTCTGAACATTAAATTCTTACTGGTCTCTTTAGTGTAACATACTGGCCAATGAGTGAGATTTTACTACAGATAATTTTGTATATATTACATTAGAATCACAATCAATGTGTTTCAATGATTTGTTTTATTACAACAGTAGTTGTTAGTCACACTTCACCATTGTTGGGGGATGGGGGAGCTAGGTACAAATGCATTACCAAAAACATTGTCCAGAAATCTCTCTCTTTATAAGCCTATTGATTCCCTAATTTACAATCGAAGATGCTTCTAAAATGATTTTGAGCACGCAAAAATCAGAAAATGGATCTTAAAAGTTTTGCATTTCTTATAATGCCTAATATCCTTGTGAGTAGATGACAAATATTTAATATCTTTGTATTGGTAACTATTGCTACTTTTTATCATAAAAAGCAAATTTTAAATGAAACTCATTCTCATCTTCTGAATAGGAAAAGAGTTTGAAGTGTAATTATACTAGTAAAAAGTTGAAATTACTATAGTTCTGAAGGAGAAACTACTTTCAATTGTTAGAGTTTTTTATGCCTTTATATTTATAAGTACATAACATGAATAAATAAAATATATTTTAAGTCAAAATAGCTTGCTTTAGTTATGTTATTCTGGGTCTTGTTTTTTCTGTGCCGTACTGATCCATATGAGATCATTTTATTCAATCAGTTATTCCAGAAACCTACAGTGTCTCTATATCTAGTTCACTGTTTAAAGTACAAAGTCATGGCTAAATTTATTCTCATATCTCTGGTGATGTTTTGTTTCTATTATTTCCTAGACAATTTTGTGGAAATTACTAACAGATCATAATTATTTCCCAATTCTGTAAAATATCTGGTACAACTGTGTAATGATTAATACTGAGTGATAACTTGATTGGATTGAAGGATACAAATTATTAATCCTGGGTGTGTCTGTGAGAGTGTTGCCAAAGGAGATTAACATTTGAGTCGTGGGCTGCAAAAGGCAGACCCACCCTCCATCTGGGTGGGGACAATCTAATCAGCTGCCAGCACAGTTAGAATATAAGCAGTCAGAAAAAAGTGAAAAGAGAGACTGGCCTAGCCTCCCCGCCTATATCTTTCTCCCATGCTGGATGCTTCCTGCCCTTGAACCTTGTACTCCCAAGTTCTTCAGTTTGGGATTTGGACTGTCTCTCCTTGCTCCTCAGCCACCTTGTGATTGTGTTAGTTAATACTTAATAAAGTCAAATATCTATATGTGTGTGTGTGTATATATATATGCATATATATGAGTGTGTATATATATATGTGTGTGTATATATATGCATGTATACATGTGTGTATATATATGTGTGTGTGTGTGTGTATATAATATATATATATATATATCTACTATTAGTTCTGTCCCCCTAGAGAATTCTGACTAATACAAATTGCCTACTCCAAATTGTCTTCTCTGTTACGATAATTGACAGGATATTATAGACCAACACTACCTTTTTGTCAGCAATAGAGTAATTCCTAAGGTGAGAACTACTAGAGCATATCTTACAATCAGAAGTCATCTGTTTGGTTAGTCCCAATGCATGTTTAAAAACACTTCCCTTAGTTAGCATTTGAAATTTTGTTTTTCACTGCATTTTCACTTTGTTATTTTCTATACAGTAAAGCAAACAAAAATCAAACACAAAAGCTATGATTGGTATTACTCTTATAAGTTAACATAGAGTATACTGATGTATTTAATTTTCATTTTTTAAGTTTAATCTATATTGTTTTAAAAATAGCATAATAGAAAGATACATTTTTTCCAACTAACTTGCTGCTCATTTCACATATTTGTATCAATATGTGCATTAAAATTTTTAAAAATATTTTATTTACTATAAGGAAAGTAATTTTGCTCATATAAGTATATTGGCTAACTAGTCACATATTTTACTAGTAGTGGTAGTGTAAAAGTTTTGTTTACCTCTCTTCAATAAGAAACATTATACTAACTTATAAAGCAAGAAATACTTTTAGTAATCCAGTCAATTCTTATATAGATGCTGCTTTAAAATATTATTATTTCAATAGCTTTTGGGGAACAGGTGGTGTTTGGTTACATGAATGAGTTATTTAGGGGTGATTTCTGAGACTTTGGTGCACCCATCACCTAAGCAATGTACACTGTACTCAGTGTATAATCGTTTATCCCTCACACCCTCCCACCTTTTTCCCTTGAGTTCCCAGAGTTCATTATGTAATTCTTATCCCTTTGTGCCCTCATAGCTTAGCTCCCACTTTATAAGTGAGAACATACAATGTTTGGGTTTCCATTTCTCAGTTACTTAACTTAGAATAATCACCTCCAACTCCATTCAGGCTGCTGTAAATGCCACCATTTCATTCCTATTTATGGCTGAGTAGTATTCCTTTGTGTGTGTGTGTGCGCGCGCACGCGTGTGTGTACATATATATTATACACAATGTATATGTATATATACGTATATATATACACACACACAAATGCACTGAGTGGATAAGGAAAATGTGTGTGTGTGTGTATACGTATTCATATTGTATATATATCCACTTGTTGAGTGATGAACATTTGGGCTGGGTCCATACTTTTGCAATTGTGAATTATGTTGTTATAAGCATGAAAGTGCAAGTGTCTTTTTCATGTAATTCCTTTGTTCCCCCTCAGCAGGTACCCAGTAGTGGGATTACTGGATCAAATGGTAGTTCTGCCTTCAGTTCTTTAAGGAGTCTCCATACTGTTTTCCATAGTGGTTGTACAAGCTTACCATCAGCAGTGTAAAAGTGTTCCCTTTTCACTACATCCACACCAGTATCTATTTTTTTTTATTTTTAAATTATGACCATTCTTGCAGGGTTAAGGCTGTATTACATTGTGGTTTTGATTTGCATTTCTCTCATAATTACATGCAAATGAAAACCAAAAACAAGCAGGAGTAGCTATTCTTATATCAGACTAAAGAGACTTTAAAGCAACAACAGTTAAAAAAGACAAAGAGTAACATTACATAATGATAATAGGATTAGTTCAATAGGAAAATATTACTAAGTTAAATATATATGCACGTTTATAAAACAATTACTAGTAGACTTAAGAAATGAGATAGATGGCAGCACAATAAGAGCGGGGGAATCAGTACTCCACAGACAGCACTAGACAGATCATCAAGACAGATAGGCAATAAAGAAACAATGGACTTAAACTATAGCCTAGAAAATGCATTTAACAGATACTTATAGAACATTCTATCCAACAATTGCAAAATATACATTATTTTCATCAGCACATGGAACATTCTCCAAGATAAACCATATGATAGACCACAAAACAATTCTCAATAAATTTAAGAAAATTTAATAAGTTATATCAAGTACTCTCTCAGACAACAGTGGAATAAAATTGGAAATTAACTCCCAAAGGGACCCTCAAAACTATACAAATACATAGAAATTAAATAATATGCTTCTGAATGATCTTTGGGTAAACAATGAAATCAAGATAGAAATTTAAAACGTCTTTGAACTGTACGATATAGTGACACAACCTACCGAAACCTCTGGGATACTGCAAAAGTGATGCTAGGAAGAAACTTCATATCATGAAATGCCTACATCAAAATGTCTGAGAGAACACAAATAGATAATATAAGATCACACCTCAAGGAGCTGGAGAAACAAGAAAAATCCAAACCCAAACCCAGCAGAAGAAAAAAAATAAAGATAAGAGCAGAACTAAATGGAATGGAAACACACACACACACACACACACACACACACACAAACAAAAACAATACAAAAGATAAATGAAACAAAAACCTGGTTTTTGAAAAGATAAACATAAATCAATAGATCATTAGTTAGATTAAGCAAGAAAAGAAGTTCTATTAGAAGCAAAACAAAAGATATTGCAACCAATAGCAGAGAAATAGAAAAGACTAGTCAAGGCCATGATGAGCACCTTTATGTACACAAACTAGAAAATCTAGAGGAAATGAACAAATTCCTGGACATTTACAACCCTCCTAGATTAAACCAGGAATAAATTGAAACTCTGAACAGACCATGAACAAGAAGTGAGATTTAAACAGTAATAAAAAATTGTCAACAAAAAAAAGTTCAAACCAGATGGAGTCACAGCTGGATTCTATCAAACATTCAAAGGAGAATTGGTACCTATCCTATTGAATCTATTCCAAAAGATAGAGAAACAGGGAGTACTCCCTAAATCATTCTGTGAAGCCAGTATCACCCTAATACCAAAACCAGCAAAGAACATAACAACAAAAGAAAACTATAGGCTGATATCCCTCACAAACATATATGCAAAAATCCTCAACAAAATACTAGCTAACCAAATCCATTAGATTATCAAAAAGATAATCCACTATGAACAAGTGGGGTTCATAACAGGAATGCAAAGATGGTTTAACATATGCAAGTCAATAAATATAGTTTATTTATTCTATTTATCATATATTCAATTTATTATTCTGTATTATTGAATTTATTTAATTGATTTATTACTCTGTTTATAACCATATAAACAGAACTAAAAGCAAAAATCACATGATCATCTCAATAGATACAGACAAAGCATTTGACTAAATCCAGCATCCCTTCATGATTAAAACCCTCAGCAAAATTGGCATAGAAAGGATATACCTTAAGGTAATAAAAGCCATCTATGACGAACCCATGATCAATATTATAATGAATACAGAAAAGTTGAAAGCATTTCCCCTGAGAACTGGAACAAGAAAAGAATCCCACGTTCACCATTTCTGTTCAACATAGTACTGGACGTCCTAGGCAGAACAATCAGACAAGAAAAAGAAATAAAGGGCATTCATACTGGTAAAGAGGAAGTCAAACTATCACAGTTGCTGATGACCTGATTGTATACCTAGAAATCCCTAAAGACTCATCTAAAAAGCTCCTACATCTAATAAATGAATCTGGTAAGTTTTCAGGACACAAAATCAATGAACACAAATTGGTAGCACTGATATGAACCAACAATGACCAAGTTGATAATGAAATCAGGAATGTGGTGGCTCATGACTGTAATCCCAGCACTTTGGGAAGCTGAGGCGGGTGAATCACCTGAGGTCAGGAGTTCAAGACCAGCCTGGCCTACATGGCGAAACCCTGTCTCTACTAAAAATACAAAAATTAGCTGGGCATGGCGGCATGTGCCTGTAATCCCAGCTACTCGGGAGTCTGAGGCAGGAGAATCGCTTGAACTGGGAAGGCAGAGGTTGCAGTGAGCTGAGATCACACCACTGCACTCCAGCCTGGGTGGTGACAGAGTGAGGCTCTATCTCTGATGATGATGATGATGATAATAATAATAATAATAATAATAATAAATTAAAAACTCAACACTTTTTAAAACAGCTGTAAAAAAAAATTAAAATACTTAGATATATACCTAACCAAGGAGGTGAAAGATCCCTACAAGGAAAACTACAAAACACTGCCAAAAGAAATCATAGACGACACATACAAATGGAAATACATCCCATGCTCATGATTGGGTAGTCAATATTGTGAAAATGATCATACTGACAAAAGCAATCTACAAATTCAATGCAATTCTCATCAAAACACCATCATCATTCTTCACAGAGCTAGGAAAAACAATCCTAAAATTCATATGGAACCAAAAAAGAGCCCCCATAGCCAAAGAGAGTAAGCAAAAAGAACAAATCTAGATACATCTCACAATCTGATTTCAAACTGTATTACAAAGCCGTAGTTACCAAAACAGCATGGTACTGGTATAAAAACAGGCCTGTAGACCAATGGAACAAGTTAGAGAACCCAGAAATAAGGCCAAATATTAACAGCTAACTGATCTTTGACAAAGAAAACAAAAACATAAAGTGGGGAAAGAACACCCTATTCAATAAATGGTGCTGGAATAATTAGCAAGCCACATGTTGAAGAATAAAATAAACCAAGATGAATCAAATACTTAAATCTAGGACCTGAAACCATACAAATTCTAGAAAATAACATTGGAAAAGCCCTTCTAGACATTGGCTTAGGCAAAGAGTTTATGACCAAAGAATCCAACAGCAAATGCAGCAAAAAAAAAAAGATGAATAAATGGGACTTAATTAAACTAAAAAGCTACTGCACAGCAAAATAAATAGTTAGCAGAGTAAACAGAAAACCACAGAGCAGGATAAAATATTCACAAACTATACATCTGACAAAGGAATACTATTCAGAATCTACAAGGAGCTCAAACAAATCAGCAAATAATAATAATAATCTCATCAAAATGGGGACTAAGGACATTAATAGACAATTCTCAAAAGCAAATGTACAAATAGCCAACAAACATATGAAAATATGTATATATATGCTACTTAATAAAGTACAGTGTTGTTCTTTTAATCATAATTTATATAGATATATCCAAATTTGTGGAGGCAAAAGTAGTTCATCGATGTAACAATACAAAATTTAAACACAGTTGCTAACTTAAAATATGATTATATTTTGCTTATCACTAATTTACAAGTATATAAACTGACACACTCAAGTGGAGGACATATATGTATAATTTTGCTATACATCATTGTCATCCTATAGAACCAAATAGCTAATATAAAGATACACACCTGAAATTATCTATTTTAGAAAAGTGGACCAATTTTTAGCAAGATACAAGTATCCACTAAAGGTTCACAACTTTTAAATTTTATTTTGATAAAAAATTTGATCATTATGCTTTGCAACAGAAATTGTAGCAATTTTCACTTATCTTTAGTAAATATATATATACAAGTATAACATTTATAATAAACTTGTTAAAAGGAGATCTTAAATCATTTACTTAAATCATGGAAGCATTACCATTTCTAAAGTGATTTAATACAATATGAAGGGAAATCCCCATGATATGAAAAATAAGATTTAAAATCTATATCCGTAATACTTGGACTACTTATCAAAATATGAAACTGTCTATGTGCTAGCCTTCCATGATCCTGACCTTATTTTGCACTGTGGACATTATTTCATAATTTCCACAGCCAGTTCATTTCTTGGTAGCTTCTAAATCTGTGTTTACAGAACACTGTTTCAAAACATTTTACAATGAGTTCTCAAGTAAGGCCTTGAAATATATAAACATCAAAAATGAATAGATGTTACTGGACTTGAAATGATTATCACTAGTCTTACCCAACACAAGAAAATAATAAGTATCATTATTTTACTAGTGTAGGCAGTTTTACTAGCATTGCCTCTTAGATTCCTAAAGACAGAACTGACCTTGATGAAAGGTAACCAATTACTTCTTCTCTGAGATATGGACAAGTTAAATTAAAAATATAATAAATTGATAATACAAATATTCAATCATATTTGTTCATTCTTAATAGTGGATATATAGATAAGTGAAATATTAATTTTTAATATAATTATATATGTTGAAATTATTTTGTAATTCAAAAACATAAAACCCACTTTACAAATATAGTATACCCTTAGTTGTAACTTAAAAATTTTTTTTTTTAAATTATCTAAAATATCACATAGGCCACAGGTCAAATTAGCACTTTAAATTGGTAAAAAATTGTTATAAAACATTACAATTGGAGAAAACTTACTTCATTCAACATATTTTATGGTGTTTTCAGTAGATGTCATATTTTCTTCTAAGTACTAAAGGACCTAGCAGTGAGCAAAACAGACAAAAATCTCTGTTCTTATAAGGTTATGTTATAGAGTAGGGAAATAGAGCATAATAAGAAATAAACAAAATTCACTGAATGTTATTTGGTAGTTAGGACAATGCAAAAATTAGAGTTGGAAAGGGAAGGCTGAAATAATTTTATAAAGTTTAAAGAATAGTCAAGAAAGTCCTCACTGAGAAACAAATAATTAAATAAAAGCATAAAGTGAAGGAACAAGGTTGATATCTTCATATCTGTGGAAATAGGGTCCAATTAGAAGAAATAGTCAACAGAATGTTTCTAACAAAGATGATTTTGAAGACTTACAATACCAATGTGCCTAGAACTGCATGAACAGGAGGGAGAGTTGCAGAAAATGATTTTATAGACTTGAGGGAGATCTTTTAGAGTCTTGTAGCCTGTTTATTGTTGTTGTTGTTTTACTGTGAATGAAGTAACAATTCATTAGATGTTATTAATGAAAAGTATCATAATTTAATAATGTTAATAGGATTGTTCTGACTGCTAGAATAATAATAAGAACAATAACAATAGGAAGAAGAATGTAGGCAAAAGCATAGAGTAGTTTGACCAACATTATAAATGGGAGGATGTGAAAGGTAGTTTATTGCTTGGCCTATATTGAAGATGGAGCAAACTGGATTTATGGTTCAGTTGGACTTAGAAATTAAAAGAAAGAAGTTAAGAAATGCAACCCTATTATTGCTCCTGGCCATGGAAAAATGAATTTGCATTTGCCAAGATAGATAAGAATGCTAGAGTGAAAGTTTTGGCTGGGGAAATATCAAGATTTGTTTTCAGACATAATAAAGTTGGTAACAGTGTTAGAGTAGGCAGATAGCCAGAAATTAGCAGGCAAGTGAGCTCCTGGGAAAAGAAATCCTGGAGATGCTGCCCATTGACAGTCAGGAAAAACAAACAAACAAACAAACATACAAACAAAGGTGACACCGGCTACTTCTGGACTTGCGGTTGGGCTCCTCCAACCCTGAAAAGGACTTATCAGGCCCTAGCCAGAGATAACCACAGAGGTACTTACCCGCTGATGAGCATGTACATCCTCCAATTACACCCTGGAGTAGGCTTTTTCTCATTAAAATAGTAAAATACACACCTCTGGGTGGAGATTTTAAATGTTAATGAGACATGCAATGTGCATACTAGCATGTACAACCACAGAGCATGTGTGCCCAAAGGGACCGCCTAAAACATGATTGCAAGTAACATCCCCTTGTGTCCCTTCATGAATAATTATGTAAGATTCTCATAAATAGTCCCCTAGCACTAGCTGCTGCTGGCTCATTCTCTTTCAGCAACCCTCTCTGACTCATCTTTTAGAACGTACTGTCTCTTTAAATAAACATTGCTACTGCTATGTTTTCCAGTGGGACCAGCCTGGGCGCCTTTTCCAGCTAGGTCAGCCCACTCCTCACTTGGAGTGTACTCTTCTCTTCTTAATAAACATTTTGCTTACATTACTAATCGTCTCTTGGCCAAATTCTTTCTCCCAAGTTAGACCAGAACCCAAGATATTCTGCACCCCTTGCAGTAACAAAGGATTTTTAAGAAGACTAGGTTTTACCATTCACTGTTAAATAACCTACATCACCCCTCCTCCACCACCCCCCAAAAAATCCAGATGAAATATATAAAATAAAGGTTTTCACAACACTCTCAAGCAACAAATGACAGTGATTCCAGAGAATTAAGAAATAAATGAGGTGATTCATGTATTTAACCTAACATAATCCCTCGGGAAATATCCCAGACCATATCCCAGAGGGAGAGAATCCAGGCAAGGTCTGTCACGTTGGCGCTTGAGCAAAAGTAGTTGATAGTCCAGGAGAACCAAGACGGCTGGAGTGCATGAGACAGAGTACCAAAGAAAAGAAAATTGTACAGAGAGAACTCTCCAAAGATCTACCAACTCTTCCCTCATATTCAACACAGTACTAGGCAATGCTTGTATAAGAGAAAAGTAATCAAGGCCTGGGAGAGAACCACCAGATAAGATCAAAGAGAATTGTAGACAGTGCACACTTAGGGCCTGAAGAATACCTTTTTCCACCAGCCAGACTGTATCACTCAATGGTACGTTGTTAAGAACGCTAGAATGGGCCGGGCACAGTGGTTCACGCCTGTAATCCCAGCACTTTGGGAGGCCAAGGCGGGTGGATCACGAGGTCAGAAGATGGAGACCATCCTGGCTAACATCTCTACTAAATACACAAAAAATTAGCTGGGCGTGGTGGCGGGCGCCTGTAGTCCCAGCTACTCCAGGAGCTGAGGCAGGAGAATGGCATGAACCCGGGAAGAGGAGCTTGCAGTGAGCCAAGATCGCGCCACTGCACTCCAGCCTGGGCCACAGAGCAAGACTCCGTCTCATGGTTGGGGGGGCGGGGGGAAGAATGCTTAGAATGGTCCTGTTCCAGCAGTAGGATTAACTAGACTTAGAATAAACATTGCTCAGATTTCCCCTGACAAATTTTAAAAGCAACACCTAAGGGGATCAAAGTGTTCCTAAGTAACTTAAGTTCATTCTAGAGCAAAACTCTAGAAAACACACACAAAACTCTAGCAAAACACACACAAAAATCTAGCACTCAAATTAAAATTCATAACAGTGGTATGAATAGAAACACCAAATAAAAGTCATGCAAAAGAGCAGGGAAATACAACCCATTTTACAAAATGTAATATCCATTTCTAATTAAAACATCATCAATGTAGCAATAAAAGGAACATTTCTCAACTTCACAAAGGGATCTATAAAAATCCTACAATCATTATACTTAAGGGTGAATACTGGATACTATCTTAGAGAGATTCTAAGTAAGATAGAATGTCTACTTTCCCAACTTTATTCAACATTGTGTTGGAGGTTCTTGCCATTTCTAGTCACGGCAAGAAAAATAAATAAATGCATAAAGATTCTAAATTAAAATTATAATTGTCTTTTTTTACATTACATGATCGCCCATTAGAAAATTTAAGAAAATCTAGTAAATCAGATAAACAAACACAAACTAAATCCTACAAGAAGTGAGTTTAAGTGAAAAATATGAGACATATGAGATTAATATTTCAAAAAATCGAAAGATCAATATACAAAAATTGGTTTTCTGTTGAGCTGCCATGAAAAATAAAACTCAAGTGAAATAATACTCTAAATCCAATTTAAGAATATAAAATTTGTTGGAATAAACCTGACAAAAGATGTGCAAGATCTTTACATTGAAACCTTCAAAACTGAGATGATGGAAATTGAAGAGGACTTAAGTAAATGTAGAAATCTGTCATGATTATGAGTCATAATATTCAATAATGTTAAGATGTCAATTTTCTTTTAAATTGACTTGTACATTCACCATAATCCCAATCAAAATCTCACAAAGCTTTTCTTATATAAATTGAGTAACTGATTCTAAAATTAACATAGTAATCCAAAAAACTCTGTATAACCAAAACAAGTTTGAAAAAAAAGATGGAAGACTAATATTATCTAACTATAAGACTTTGAAATCTATATCAATCAAGACAATGCTATTTCATAAAGATAAACTTGTAGGTCAATGAAATGGTTTACAGTGTCCAGAAGGAGACCCTGGCATTCATACAAAACTGAATTTCACAATGGCAATAAGGCAATACTAAGCATAAAGTGTATTCTTCTCAACGATGTGCTAAAGCAATCACATACACATATGAATAAAACAACTCACCTGTATCTTACAATTTATATAAAAATAAAATCAAAACAGATCAGAGATCTAAATGAAAAATAAAATGATTAAAAACTTACAGAAGAAGCTATGGAGGAAATCTTTATGACTTTGGGTTGGGTAAAGATTTCCAAAGTATAACATCAAGAGCACTATCCATAAAGGAAAAATAATGAGTTGTTTTTTTAAAATTTCTGTATTTTAAAAGACAGTGTTAAAAGAATAGAAACACAAGCCATACCCTAGGATAAAATATTTTCTAATTACATCATAGAAAGACTTCAATCCATAATATCAAAAAATTACTTTCAAAACTCAATAATGAGAAAGCAAATATTCCAATGGAAAAATTAACAAAAGATTCGAAAAGACGTTTCAGCACAGAAGGTGTAGCACAGCCTATAGGTACATGAACAGATGCTCAACAACGTCTACACATTAGCCCAATGCAAATTAAATCCACAATTAGATAACCAATACTTGACTAGCTATAATTTTAAAATGTAGATTTTTCAAGTCATTGGTGAGGATATAGATAAACCGAAATTCTTGTAAACCACTAATGGAAGTGTAAAATTTATACAATCTTGGAAAAAAGACTGTCAGTTTGTATAGCATTAAACATATACCTCCCATATGATACAGCCATCCTACTCCTTGATATTTACCTCAAAAAATGTAAGCCCATACAAATAATTGCATAATTGCACACAAAAATTTATAAAAATATAACCTGAAATATTTATAAAATACCTTTTACATTATATAATTTATATTACTATAATATGGATTATATTAATTGATTTCAACATATATTAATTATATTATATTATAAAATATTATATATAATTTATATTAAAGTATATTATAATGTTATATATTATCAATATATCAATTTATATTATAATATTAATTTCTATTAATGTTATATTTATATGTAAATATAATATAAAGTATATTATCTTATAAACTTAATTATAAAATATAATTTATATTATGTATAAATATATAATATGTATTCATAAAATATAATCTGTAATAATCCAAAACTGAGGGGATGAGAAACAAATTATTGATATAATAATATAATAAGCAGCTTAATAACAAACAAATTGCAGTATTTCCATACCATGGAATACTACTCAATGATAAAAATGAGTAAAGTATTGACATGTGTAGCAACATGAATGAATCTTAAAGTAATTACATTGAGAGAAAGAAAATAGTCACAATGGAGTATATATTGTATGATTACATTTAGCTCAAATTCTAGAAAATACAGTCTAATCCATAGTGGTAGAAAGCAGACCAGTTGTGAACTGGGGAACAAGGCTGGGGGTGGGGTTGTGATGAGAAAAGGAAGGAATGGAAATGAGGTATTACAAAGGGATATGAGGGAAGGGAGTAATATATGTATTAAATAACCTGATTTTGGAAGTGGTTTATGGATTTATACATATAAATATATTAAATTATATGCTTGAAGTAGGAGCATTTTCTTTTAAGTGATTTTTATGTCAGTAAATCTGATAATTTCTTGATATACTTATTAGACTTCCAAATTACACTGTCAAAAAGATAGTTTGGTGTTCAAGGGAATGTTATAGGCAGGGCACATAAATGTTAAATATATCAAATATAGGTCATGTTTAAAATGATGGAAATTGATATGATATGAGGATAGAAATAAAAAGAAGTGATCCAAGGACTGTGTCCTGGAACCTTCTAAAATTTAGTTTTAAACAATGAAGAAGTAGAAAATGTGACTGAAAAAGAGTATCTAGTGAAGGAGATGAAAATTCAAGAGAGTGGGGTGTCCTGGAAGCCAACTGATACAATTATTTTAAAGATAAGGAAATTATCAATCGTGTCAATTGCAGCTGACAACAATTCATCAAGTAAGATGAAGATATAGGATAATAGGACATACATGCCGAGATCATTGGTCGTGAGGATCAAGAGGCAGAATCCTGAAGAGTGGAATATTGACTGGACAATGTTCAAGACAGACACTGAAGCAATAAAGGAGAAAAACCTGAGAGGAAGCAATAAAAATGATATAGTAGAAAGGAAAAAAATATTGATCCTGGAGACAGAGGACAAATTGTAACTATTTCAAGTCCTGCTGCTCTGAGCTCAGAGGCTGAAAACACAAGGAGCTAGGTGTGGTGAAAGGAAAGTGGTTTTATTAATCAAATGCTAGCAGCTCGGGAATGGCCAGGCTCATGACTTCAAAAGACCATTCCAAATTTGTGGGGTGAATGAAGGGGTTTCGAAAGGGTATAGACACCACATTCCTTCCTTTAAAATGGGTTTAGACACCACATCCCTTTCTTTAGAATAGGAGCACACCAACCCCTAGGCCACGGACCATTACTGGTTAGTGGACTGTAGGAATTGGGCCACAGAGCGGAAGATGAGCAGTGACAGAGCATTACTGCCTGAGTTCTGCCCCTCCTGTCAGATGACTGGTTGCATTAGATTCTCATAAGAGCATGAAGCCTAATATGAACTGTGCATGCAAGGGATCCAGGCTGTGCACGCTTTATGAGAATCTAAACAATGTCTGATGATCTGAGGTGGAACAATTTCATTCAAAACCATTGCTGCCACCCCCTCCCCCAGCTCCATCTGTGGAAAAATGGTATTCCACGAAACCATTCCCTGGTGCCAAAATGATTGGGGACTGCTGCATATGAAGGAAAAGGTGTGGAAAATATGTAGGAGTAGTGCAGGAGGATGTGGGACTGCGTGTCTTGTTTCATGGTTGTGTTGGGTAATCGCCTGTCTGGAGGTCTGGTTTGCATCATGCTGACTCCGGCCCAGTAGTGGTAGTGGTGGGCTAACTGTAATTCCCTCTAAGCAGGGAGATTCCATGGCTGGGTCTCTCTGCCTGATTTGTTTCAATATTGGCCCTTGGAATTTCTAAGTAAGCACATAATTAGATAAGCAGGTAATGTTCAACGGAAGTGCTTGGCGGGAAAGGGAGAAAGAAATTGTTTCAAAGCATTATTTGAAGGTTGAAAGCAAGAAAGGAAAAATAAGTTTTAAAATGCATTGTGAGGCTGGAATACTAGGTTACAAAATGATGAAATGATATTCCTGAGAGGAAAGCGTTTGTTCACAAGGAAAGGAGTTATGAATAGAATATATTCATAGCATCAGGTGGAAAGGCAGAGCACATCATCCAAATGTGGGTGGGAGGATAGATGTGTTGGCAGGAGCTTCGAGTTTTCTGATCCATTTTTCTTAAGGAAACAGGAGAAAGCTCAAAAGATAAAAGTGAGAATAGGAAAGTGTACTTCTTAATTTGATGAAAGATAAGAAGAAATAGACAAGATACAGAGTTAACAGACTATGCAAATACAAGGGAAAACAAGGCCCACTTGTATTCAGAAATATAGATTTAAAGTGAGATTTTGTTTAAATTTCTTTAAAAATTCTTTTCTATGTAAAAATCATTTTTATTTATTTTTTATTTAACAAAATTGCATATATTTATTGCATAAAACATGTCTTGAAATATGAATACATTGTGGAATGACTAAGTTGAGCTTAAAATATGTATTGTCTCACATACACATCATTTATTTGTGTAAAGAGAGCACTTAAAATCCACCCTTTTAGCAACTTTCAAAAATACAAGGCATTGTTATAACCTACAGTCCCATGTTATACAATAAATCTCTTGAACTTTTTTTTCCTATGTAATTAAAATTTTATATACTTTCACCAGCTGAGTTTAGTGTTCAACAAAGTTTTAATAAGTAATAAAACAAATACTCTAAATGGTTTGCATTTTATGAAATAAAATTAACACCATGATTTATTTATGCTTTCCCTACCTTAAGTTTGATTATATTGTTTACATTTTATTGAAATATACGTTTGTTTTGAGATATTTTATTTCAAGAATACTGTCATCCTTCACACTGACAGAAGAGTCATCTGAATGGCATGTTGTTCTTTAAAATAGTGCTTAATTAAATGCATACACTAAAGAGGACACAGTTTTTCAAACAACTGAAAAGACTCTAGAAACTAGTAATGTCTAATATACAAAGTTTAAGTTGAATTTACTTCCATTACCTCTCTATTATTATTCAATGTAAGAGTAGGCAATCGATGCAAATGTAATAGCAAAAATGCTGGTGCAATATCTTTCAGAACTATTTTTATTTCCATCTATAGACTTTTTAGACTGCTAATTATGAGTTATAATGAATATTAGGATTAATTATGTGATAATATTTAGCAACATAATTAATAAAATTGAATGACATAATTGATTTGAATAGCTAATTATGCCCTAATCTTAGTAATTCTGAATCTAGGTTACCAAGATTTAAATACAGAACTAATGTTTAATAAGATAGGTGTGACTAATTAAAATGGAAAGCTAAACTAATTCCTTCATATTTTATATGATCCTTACCATTTTTACTGATGATATAATGATTAGAAATGTGAATCAGGTACATTTTAATATATATATTGTTCCACTAATAAAATGCCACTTACAAAAGTTCATATGAAATTTTTAATATTTGTGTTGGAGATATCAAGTATTTATAAAACCATTAAAAGAGAACTTTTCTGTGTGTGTCACATTTTTGTTCATACATAAAGAGTATTGCATAGATAGATGAAAAATTAAAATATACACAGAATATAAAAGGTTATCGTGAAATAAATACATTAGGCATTCCCATTTAAAAGGAAGCATAGAAAGAACTGCAATATGTGTAAATGTCTTATAAAATTATTGTACATTTTTATATGCCAAAAAGTTGAATCTTTCAGAATAATAAATTTTATTTTTTGAGACAGAGTCTTGCTCTGTTGCCTGGGCTGGAGTGCGGTGGTGCAATCTGGGCTCACTGCAACCTCCACCTCCTGGGTTTAAGCGATTCTCCTGTCTAGGCAAGCGCCACCATACCTGGCTAATTTTTGTATTTTTAGTAGAGACGGGGTTTCGCCGTATTGGCTGGGCTGGTCTCGAACTCCTGATCTCAGGTGATTCGCCCACCTCAGCCTCCCAAAGTGCTGGGATTACAGGCATGAGCTTGCAATAATAATAAAAATAAAAGCCTCAGAATAATAAACTTTTAACATTCCAATTATGCATGCTATGCATTTTTGTAAAATATTGTCTCTGCTAACTTATATATTTACTCTGTTAATGTAAGGAAACTAAAAAACTATAAATATGTTATCTATATATTCTTGTGGTTTATTTTATGCTCTATAGCTTCTTGAAATATTATTAAACATACTGTATAGATTTTTTTCTGATAGTAGAAATTGAGTAATTGATAGTTTCATTTACCTGCATTTAATACATTTAACTAAATGAGTAATTGTTGTGGAAAATGGTAGCCTGACAGGCCAAGTGTGATTATCTTGACATCTCAGCATTATGTTTTTTCTTATGTATTCCTAACTTGGTATTAAGCAATAATTATTTAAACAACTATTCAAAATACAGACAAAATAAGACATAATCCTTTTCATATCATAGATATCCAATTTTACTATCAAATTTATATTAAATATAAAGGAGTTTATAAAGTGGGTATTTCCTATGTCACAACCTTTTCATAGAATTATAGGATTTTATCTAGTCAATTGTGTTTTGATACAAAAGATACGTGAAATTCATTCGTAAAATGGGTTTTCTAATAATGCAAACTGTTCACATGATTTTCTTTATGAGCGTATACTAATGCCATCAATTCACCATTGTATGTCACTTTTTATGGGTACTAGATTTCATGGAATGAGATTCTTATGTTTATATTTTTGATCTGAGCATTTCTTGCATGATATTGAAAACCAAGACCCAACCAAATAAAAATTCAGGGAATAAAAAGCAAAACAAAATAAAATCACAGAAAAATAAAAATAAATATAATTTCTCATAAGTCCCGGTTGACTTCATCTGCACTTCCATTTAAAAGGTGCTTCATTTGCTGCTTTGTTTCTTCAGAGTTCTTGATCTGTAGAAAAATGTACATATAGGAATTAATAGAAAGTACATATTAATTTTGTATCATTCTCTCAAACATTTGATTGCTTTGCCTAATCCCCAAATAACTCCTATTCCATCACTTTTATGATACAGTTTAATACAATTAGTACGCAAGAAGTTGAATTCAATCTCATTATAAGCCCCGTAGTGAGCAAAAAATATCCATTCTGTAAGGATCTGTTTATTTTACAACTAGACACAAAACCTCTATGGCTTCTCTGCAGTACTACTTCTCCTTGCAGTTTGGAAAGTCATTTCCCCAAAGAAGCATTTTTACTAGCTAGGGAATTTTTAAAATTACTTTCTGAAATTAAATGCTTTTGTTGGCATGGATTTGATTTACCATCCTTTTGTCCTATGAGATAAAGATAAAAGGAACAAAAATGACTCTAGTTTAACACACTCATCACATATGTGAATTTCTGTTGTTTCTATCATTTGATCACTAATTTCATTTCCTTAAAGCAGTGAATTCTTATTTTGAAGTATTTTCCAGTTTCTAATGTGACTCTGAGAGTACAGGATAACAAGAGCCATGAGTACTGATATAGAATACAGAAATATGGGTTTCTGTCAATGACCTAACATCATTGAGGGCTTAAATGTTTAACATGATTTGCAAATATTATCTCATATTACCTGAGATAATAGAAGAAATTCTTGTTTTTATTTTTTTATTTATATTTTTTACAATTTGTTTACATAAAAATAACTTTATAACTAAAAGTTAACCAGTAGGAAAAGTAAAAGTAAAACCATAGAGTAATTGTTTTTTGTTTTAGATATTGTTCACCCACAAAACTCAATTTCTGCACTGACCTGGTTTTCTCCAATTTTCCATTACTTTCTTTTGATGCTACAATTTGATGATGAGGTTATTTGTGCTTTTGTCTTTAAAATTTATAAACTTTTCTCCAGATTTTGTTCAAAATTTTCATCCTCCATGAAGACTTCATATTCCATGAAAAATTACCTTATTCTACTGCCTATAATATTTATTTTCATGTTTCTGCACTCAAATTGCACATAATCTTCTCCCAGTGGTATTTACCTGCTGTCTAATTATTTTATGTTCTTATTTTCTCCCTCAAACTAGCTTACAAACTTTGGAAGAAAGCTGTGTCTCTTACAGAGTCTCACAGCTACTACTAAAATGATTTTTAAAATAAAATTAATTGATTCATTTCTCATTAGCAAATATAAAATAATACCAATAATATTCTTGATTTTCTTTGTAATATTCAAATAAATTATTCAAAGTCTTTTGTAAAATTTAACTCAGTATTACATCCAGAATAGGTAACATTTTGCTCAAATACTAAGAATCCAAAAATATATTGAGAGATAGATCATTTGATTTCGAAATTTCTTTAATTAAATACACCTGTTGTAACTTTGCCAAAGACTAAGATAAGCAATCACTGTATTTGAGCCTTCTGTCTCCAGTGAGTACATTGTAAATCCCAAAATCATATATTAATCCTGCCACATTAATAAGATGTGCTGGATGCACAAACAAAATCAATGATTGTCGTATTTGAACTACCCTAAAAGAAAATTATGTTTGTCATTGGAGCCTCTGAAAAAATTATAGGACATGGTCATGTGACCTGATGTGCTTTATATTCCAACGGCAGAATGAATTTAACCCTATAACCAATATTATGAGGACTATTCTAAAGCTATTTTTTTTTCCTGGAATATAAGGCTTAAGATACTTAGTTTCTGTAGTTTTTCTGTAGTTTTCTGTAGTTTTTCTTTTAGAATCTCAAAATCTCACTATTGTGGGGTTTTGTTTATTTGTTTGTTTTGTTTGTTTTTAAGAGAAACATCATTGATAAAACCAGAAGACATACTCATTTCTGTATATCTTGCTTTACTAATATGAACCCACAATTTGGTTGGCATGGTGCCAGGGCATAAACTGGCTCATTTCTCTGTTTCCAGCTTGCCTTCTTCAAAATATCTTTGTCTGTGCTTACTCCTTAAAAGACTCTAGGTTTTAAATATTCAATAAATAGTTGTGCTACCTTTAAAATATGTTACTTTAAAACATTACTCTCTCTTTGCTACCTCACAGTGTACCAAATCATTCCCAATGGAACTTAAAGTTTGAATATTTTTATCTATATGTGTTCCTCCAAATTTTGGACTCTTCACCATTCCACTGTCAATTGTTGCTTCTATTTACTTGTCTTTGTTTATGAATTATACTTCATAATCTATTTTCAATAATTTCTTATTTTCATGAGTCTTAAAGCACTAGACTCTCCTTCCACCGTGAACTTACCTGAACATTGTTCAATCCTCATTAAACCCACCCCTCCTCCCACTCAGTGGATGTATCTGCATCGAAACTTAATTTTGCTGACTGAAATTTGGTGATTCTAAATTCGTGACTGGGTTCTAAGTGGCTGTTCAGTTTTGTCTTCTCTTCTTCCACAGGTTCCCAGTAAACTCCCCAGATTGCTATTTAATATTATCTTCTGCTTTTAAACCTTCAAATCTCTCTCACAGCCCTCTGACTCCCAATGGAAGACTATTCACTTTCAAAAGCAAATAGTGTTCTTCCAACCAAACTTACCAAACATGCTTATCTGCTTAGCCATATTTCTACCTTTCTTCCTGTCCCAATGAAGAAACTGCTCCTGTTTTAAAGATCATAGCAATTACTTTTGTCCTGAATCCCATTTTTATTTTCTACTTAAGGCTTTTTCTTATGTGATGACTCATTCCTACCTCATCATTCTGTTCTTTGTGTACCGCAGCATCATTGCCATCAGCATAAAAACAGGTTGCATATTTTACATCTTAAAAATGACAAAACACTCTTTACCCTCATGTTCACTCTTTGAACAGACATGTTCCTCTGCAGTAGTTTTCAGCGATGTTTCTTGTTGGAATTACTTATCCTCACTGACTCTTACTACCTCGTCTGCTGTTCTTTTATAGATCTCTAAGAATGAGGATAGGTTTCTACACTACAATCTCTCTCAAAATTTATCTTTTTGAAAAGTTAATACAGTTTAAGAAGTAAATTTAATTTTTACTTATTTTGTAGAAATAAGGTCTCACTGTCAGCCAGGTGGTTGTGCAGTGGCATAATCATATCTCACTGTAGCCTTGAATTCATGGGCTAAAGTGATCCTCCCACCTCAGCCTCCTGAGTAGCTAGGATTATAGGCATGCACCGCCATGCCCAGCTAATTTTTAAATTTAAAATTTTTGTAGAGACAGGGTTTTATTATGTTTCTGAGTCTGGTTTCAAACTCCTGGTTATGAGTCATGAAGAGTGTGGTTGGGCAAGTACTCTGGGTGTTTTTCAGTGGCTCTCAAATGTGTAAGAGGAGCTCAAATTTTTGAAGTGCTGGCAAGCACGAAAAATTTCTTCATTACACCTATCGCCACCCACAAGTGTAGTAGTATGTGAATGTGTATTACTTATTTCCCTACTAAAATAAAAATTTCATATTGGCAGATAATTTTGTCATATGTATTTATATATATTAGGCTCATTTCTTATTAAAATTAATTTTTAGTTGAATGACTGACTGAATATAATATTGTACTACCCCAAATCACATTGGAATTATCAGTTCTTTAAAGATTGTTTGCTTTGAAAACCACCAGGCCTCATAAGATAATTTTCTATAATAAAAAAAAATCATTGTGTTTAAACTGATAATATCTCTTCTGATTGAACTTAAGAAAGTATCATCTCCTTAGAAAATTGTGCAGTCCTCCTGATTTTAAAATCAATTTGTACAGAGTGGTAGAAAATATAGTCAGAATCAGAGTAATGATATGATGTGCCATCCAGAAACTTCTTCAGGAGTGAGGCACTCATTTTGTCAGATGTCAGGAATATTGCTTGAATGGGACACAACTGAATCCCTCTCCAGTATTTTCTCTCCATAGAGGAAATACTGAAATCCAAGTTTACTCCTCCTTGGCAGCAACCTACATATGAATGACTAGTTGACAGAGATGTGCAAAAGTCTTACCCTCTTTTCTGAAGTGGAAAATCCCTGAAAGGCCACCAAGGCTCGGTGCTTACAAATGGATTGGCTGACACCTCTGCTGCAACATCACTGCAGTTCAGCTTCTATGTTTAATCCTACTTTCTGTGTTTCTCTCAGTCGTTGTTCTTAAAATTAGTCACAGATCTATAACCTGTGCTGAAATCTAAAATATAATAGGTTATTCCCTAGTCAAACCAAACTATAACAATCCACACTGTAGGTTGCTTTAGGAAGCAAACTCTAAAGTGGGACTTTGGTTGGATCATTCACTAGCCAGCTATCAGGGAAAACCTCACCATGGCTACAAATACATCATTGATAGTTCCTGACATAAGATTGCAAAGCAATATATACGTATTTCATGGGTGGTAAAGTGGGAAGGGAATCACAGTAAAGAGGAATGTTCTGGCCATTGAAAGATACTAGGCCTTTGAGTAACTATAGTCATTATAAAGGTCATGGTATCAGATATCGCTTCCTGGATTCTCAATGCACCAGCAACAGACAATGAAAGGTTCAGTATTATTTCTTACAAACGTAAGGTGAAGTGTGATAGCCAGAGAGCTTCCTTGGCAATATATATAACGGAATATATTATCTCCTTGGCTATATATATATATATATATATAACGGAAATTTCCTGCAGCCAGAGGGTCAGGCCCAGGACTTAATTATAAGAGTAATAAATCTGCAGAACAAGTTGAATTCTCAATCTTGGCAGGTCTTCTACAGCAAAACTAAGCCTTAATTGAAAAGATGCAGGGCCCTAAAACTTAAGGTAAGAAAATATGAGTAGATGTTCTTGAAATCTGCAAATTTTTAGGTTTCCCTGGAGCCTCTGGGCTGAGAGAAGTAGCTCAAAACAGAATAGTAAATGATAATACTTCCTCTTTGCTCAATGATGGTTCAAAACATCTGTACTGCAGGAAAAGTCTGCAACCTTCTCAAGACCTATGCCCACCTCCCCTCCTGGCCACCAGATCAATAACTGGGTAAAGTCACAAAATAGCAAAGCTGGGAAGTGCTAGTCTTTGTAAAGAAAGATCATAACTACACATCCAAAGAGATGTAGTCATCAAAAACATGTAGTAGCAGGAGCTTTGACACAGAGGTAGCCAATTCAAGTGAAATGGAATAGAAAGTTGTTGATTAGAAAACTTGTTGCCAGTTAAAGAACTTAACTTTCTGGGAGGAAACCCTAACATACTACTAGGTTCACTCTTGGCAAAAGAGATTGGCATTTTAAATGAGTTAGAAATGCTTTCCCTTGTATGAAAAGTGATAGAGAAAAGAATAAAAATGGTAAGACATCTACTAACATGGGTCTCCTATAAAGTCACATTCTAACAAGGGGCTCACTATATGGAACAGGAAGTATGGCAATGGGGATAAATTATGGAATCCATGGATCTCATCATCTAACTCATTATTCAGAAACTGATGGTCAGATAGACAGATGGAACCATTTTTTGAACATACAACTCTGCCACCTCTTTAATAATGATACTCTGCATCCACTTAAATCTAGTAGTAAAGAAATTTATTTGGTCTTTAATTATATTATAAAATATTTTCATGTGCATTACACACACATATGTGTGTGTGTATATATATCCATATATATCCATATATATATCCATATATATCCATATATGTATATATCCATATATATCTCCATGTGGATTGTCTTCTTTGTATTACGTTGTCTTGCATTACTTAAGACGGATTTTTTCATGGTCAATACTTCCAATAAATAATATTTTTAGATTTCCTAGGATATATAAATAATAATTCATTTGTATTTTTCTTCTCCATTCTTCTTCTCTCTCTCTAACTTCTATTTTTACCTAATATAAATATTTATACTAATATTTAACTTTAATCACTAAATTATGTTCATATAGATTTTAAGGAATAATACTTTGACATAGTAACAATTTAACCTGAAGTTATAGCAAGCTTATCTCTTTTTAACCTTTTCTTCTTCTCATTCTTGATATTTATTAAGTACATTATGGTATCCAGTTACTATTAACCAGCTCTGCCCTAAGCAATTCAGAGAACTTCTTCAGCATTTAGTGGGTTGTACCTACACTTTCCCCAGCAAGATTGTATAGCAGCTTGGGGAGGTCTTCCTCAGCCCTGAGATATTTTTTTAGAGCTCTATTTTTACCTTTAAAGTTACACCTCTGATACAGCTAATAAATTTTCATATGAAACTTTCTCTGTTCAAATTACTGTGTCTCCTGAATGAATATTGTTGATATGAATGTATCAGATACTGTTTTCTCTTAGGCATCCTTAGATAAACTTTATACTGAAAGTCCTTCCTCTCATTCTAGGGAGAAGTGTTTGATTCAAACTTTTGACTACTAGCTCCAGCATATTTATTTTCTCCCCATTTTAACCAGCTTCATCTTTTAAAAAAATCAGATTTGTGTAGCAGCATTTAAATAAATAATGATGTTTTCAAATTTGACTGTCTCCTCATTTTGTTTAAAATGTGTTCATGTAGTTTTCTTTTCTCCTCCTTGTTACTCTGTATGACCTAAAGGAAGGTGCCATGTTCCTATTGGAAGACCCAGCCAGTAAAGTTCTTTATTTGACTGGAGACCTATTTTATACACTTCTATTTCTAAAATTCAACTAGTTGGACAAGAGTGTCCAGGAAGAAAGTGTGAAGTCAAGGTTTAGGTTTATTGTTAGATTTTTCTTTTCTAAAATGCTAATAACCTCAGAAACAGAGTAAAAATGGCTATATCTTACACAAATTTGGTATAAACAGTTTGATTTCAAAATAAGAACCATTTAGTTAAATATAAAATTCAAGCTGTCATTCCTGAAGAGCTTATCTTAGGGCAAAGCCTTGAAGCTATGCCAGGCAATGATGGCAGTAGATAGTGTCCATGTGGAGATGAATTCTCTGAAAACCTAAAGTGTAGAAGGTGAAAATAATTCACGAATATTTTCATAGGCATAAAAGCACTTATTTAGGAGGTGTGCATACAAAAAAACTCCTGCTGAAGAGCAATTGTTTTCACTCTTTATGAACATAGTTTATTGAATGGCTAGTTCTCTATCACAAATTAGTTCCTAATAAAGGAAAAAAACCACATAAATTGGCATAGAGCATTTAGGTTTACATTAACTACTACTACATAGATTTATTACTTTTTTTCCAACTGACTCAAATCTTATATTTATCTATAAAGAATATGACTTTAAATTTAGTTTTCTGATCCTCTGGAAAAAGAATCTCATATTCTTTCCAATGCATTTTTAATTATAAATAATTTTGTTTCTTAGAGCAAATGTTTTCTGTCTAAAATTTCTCTTTAATTCTTTTTGGCCTTCAATGCAGGTGTAAAATATATAGATAGTGATGTTGGAGAATATTTAAGCTCTACAAAGTTTAAGTTCCGCAAAGGATATGGAACTATGCTTTGTCACTATAGCAATGAACATTTTATAAATTGGAAGTATGAATGATAGAAAATTTTACTCGTAGTAGCAGATTTTAGCCTATCTAGAAAATTACTCTGTAACGATGACAAATTACGATTAGGGAATGGATGGGGGCTCTAGTTTTAATAATAAATAACTAATAATTACAGAAAAATGAATCATGAAGGAAAACATGGAGACTATCAAGGGAATTAGATCATTGTTGAAAAATAGAAAATTTATACTTTCGTCAGAGGAAGACATTCAGAAGTTGGGAACGGGAAGGGTTGAGGTGAAACGCGAGTTCATTTTTGGATTTATTGAATTGTATTCACATGGTAATAGTCTCCTGTAGTCTATTAAGAGTTTGTAGTGAATAAAGATATCCCTTACCAAAATAAAATCTGAGGCAGATTCCGTTGCTGGAATAACCTGCTTAATATATATCAGAGTCCAAGAATATAATACAGACCAGGTCAGGCATTGCAATTGTGAAGTGGGGAAATTAAAAATAACTAAAAGAACTAAGCTAGAAAGACAAAAATCAGTAGAGAGTAGAAAGAAAATGTGATAGCAACCTCTTCTCAGCTAAGAATAAGTACTAAGTACTCAACATTATAAAACAAAGATGTTTTCATTTTTTATAGCACCGTTATATCCATAGGTTGACAATCACAATGAATATTAGTAGCACTAGATAGTATACAGTAACAGGATTGGTGAGGCATAAAATAACAGATAGAATGCAATGGAATTAGCAGAACATCATGATTGAGACTGAAACATAAAAGAAAAAAAATACCTATTTGAGGGAGTGTCAGGATATCAGCCCAATTCAAAGTACTTTGAATGCTGAAAAGCATTCAAAGTACTTTGTCCCTACTTGCTCAACTGGAAAATGATGAGGTTGAGCTAGATAGCTCACAAACACTCCAACTTTAATGTTCCTTGATACTATCCCAAAAATTAGTAATTTGCTTCATAGGATTTCATATTCAAAGACAGATATCATAAAATACCATAAGAAAAGTGATTATGTAAGAATATAGAAAATCTTTCTTGAGTCTACTTGCTTAAATATATCCCTAAATTTCACTTTTAAAAAGTCATTGTTCAGGCCGAAGCATGATGGGTCACACCTGTAATCCCAGAACTTTGGGAGGCTGAGGAAGGAGGATCTCTTGAGCCCAGGAGTTCAAGACCAGCCTCAGCAACATAATGAGAGCCCTTCTCTTAACAACAACAACAAAATAGTCATTATCCAGAGGGCAATCAGGAGACATTCATTGTTTTGTTTTGATTGTAAATAATGAAGCCTTGGGGGAAAACAAATAAATATTGTCATAAATTTAATTTAGTTTAACAAACATTTAAGATATTGTACTAATCCCCAAGGCTACAAATAGGAACATTATATAATTTGGTACCTAAAGTGATTTATAATCTGTTAGTACTATAAAGAAAACTATATTGGTTTAAAAATCTGCTTTAGTATATTAGGTCTAAATTAAACTAGGTTTATATAAAATCTGTTTATACTTTAAAACATTTGTATGACATCAAGAACATTCAAGATGAAATGGGTTAAAACCAAATGGCCAGAAATGTAGAGTAAATAGTAAAATACAAATTAACTGCAGAAAATAATAACATGTGGAAAAGGCACTAAGAAAAATTCCTTTTGAAGGAGCACATTTAAAATGCTATATAAAATAATAAAGACATTTTACTTTTGTAAAAAAATGATGATGGGATAAGAAATTAAGGGGATATCCCAAAGCCTGCAACTTTTAAGAAAAATGAAAATGTGAAAGAATTTGAATACAATAAAAATTGACTACATTCTGAGACTACCTGTCACTCCTTGATGGTTCAGAATCTGAACTTTAATGTACAAAGCAGAGGAGACAACAGACCGGTTTTGTTAAAATCAGAGTCTCCAGATTTAAGTTCGGATCCATGAAAGGGATCTGAAAAAGGTGCTCTAATTGCTTGAACTAAAATAAATCTTGTTCCATCGAGAGTGTCATGCTTTAGCTCTTGTTGATTCTCTCTTGGTCCTAAATAAATCACTCACTTATATAGGTGAATTGAATCTATAAATATAGTCCAAAATCCCAACTCTACAATTTGGTTAAAAGAGGACCCAGGTTGGAGTGCACCTAAATATCAGGCAAAAGTAAATAAAAAGATTCTGGAATAATGCATCTTAAAGTTAGGTTGAATAGAACCCCCATAGAAAATGCTTCAGAAATACTCTATTCCAGAATACCAAAACACAAGTAAAAAATCTATTGCAGACTAACAGTTCTCTAAAATATATGGATATAGGAAATTCTAAAATAAAATTATTACAAATGTTATACTAAGCAAATCAAAATCTGAAGTGGTGTGATAGGCCAAATTGTGTTCCCATCCTCCACCTGCAAATTTGTAGGTGGAAGCCCTAAGCCTCCATATGACTGTATTAGAGTTATGGTTCTTAAGAAGGTGATTAAGGTTACAAGAGGTCACAAAGTGTGGATCTCTTTTAAGAAGAAGAGTCACTAAGGTTATTTATCCACCATATGAGGACCCAGTGAGAAGGCAGCCATTTACAAGCCAGCAATTCAGCTCTGACTAAAAAACCCAGCCATGCTAGCCAACTGACCTCAGACTTCACATGTAGACTGAGCTCAGACTGATGCAAAAACTGATCTTCCAGTCTCCAGAAGTGTAAGAAAATTAATCTCTTTTAGTCTATAGGTGTTTTGTTATGGCATTACAAGCTGATTAATACAGATGGCATATCAGTTTAGGTCCAATCTGGAGAAAAATATTACATAGTAATTTGAAAAAGAGAAGCTTAACATCAAAATTATGAAGTGTAATGGAACATTGGGTTAATGAGTGATTAGAAAATAAGTAAGGAGAACGCTAAAGAATACAGAATCAAAGATAAAAGGAACAGCCATTACCAGTAGGATTAAGATAAAACATGCATGGACGAATCTCTGTAACCCAGGGCTGAGGTTCAGATCCTGCTGAAGAGGCATGGTCATAGCTTACTGGATGATAGAGAAATGAATCACTGTGGTGCTGCACTACGAAATGTGTTGAAAACCCACTCTCTAGGGTACCAGGGAAGGATCAGGGGGACTCTGCTACAGAAGACAATAAGATAGACGCTGGAGGAAGACATGGGCTACTCAGTACTGCTGACCATTGTGAAGGATGAGGGGACTAGAGAGGCCCATGTGCATTACATGAGCCAGGGTTGGAAAGAAATCAACACATTTCTTTGATGGAAAGAAATTCCACATTCCATGGAAGCCTGCCAAGTGAATAAACTCTTTATTCCTACAGTGTCTCGTTAGGATACTCTACCCACCAAGCTTAACATAGTGCCAACAGGAAAAGAAAAAAAAAATAGTTGAGGGCCGTATATTTATTTTCACAAAGCATCAATACGGATACATTTGAAGCAGAAAGGCAATGCATCCATGACTAAAATTCCTGGTATAATAGCTATATTGATGTATGAAATCTTAAAACATAAAATTTTTAGCAGAGGCAAACAGTAATACATAGGAATAGAAATTTCAATTCACTTGAACAGTGTTAACAATTCCAAGTAAGCAAACTTTTCAATGTACCAAATAAGTTAACTTGAAAATATTTGAGGAAAAAATTAATATAACTCCAAAGAGAAATGAATAGTTCCATAATTGTTGTGGAATAGCTCCACAATTGTGGAATATTTTAACATATTTTTCTTTTTAGTAAAAAGTGAAGAGATGTAATAGTAGTTTGACTGTAAAGGATTTGAAAAATGACATTAAAGAATACTAGGAGACATACAGAGAACATTGTATTTCATGCTTGTAGAACATATTTTTATTATTCACAAGTAGTACATGTACAAAATAATTGACTACATACAAGCTAATAGCACAAGTTACAAACTTTAAAATATTGAAGGTTACAGATCTTATCCAACCAAAAGAAAGTCATTTAGAAATCAGAAATAAATCAATAACAACAAAGAGAAATTCCATCTGTTTGAAAACTAGAAGATGTTATCCTCAAGAACATATGGGTCAAAGAAGAAATGGTAATCAAAATTAAAATATGCTTAGAATCGAATAAGAATTAAAACAGTAAATATCTAATTATGTGTAACACTGTTAAAGCAGTACTTTAGAGGGAAAATACCAGGTAACCAGGTTCCAAGGTTCCTTGAAATCAAAAAACAAAAGGCAGGTGAACTATTTTCTCTGCCAGCTGCATATAGAGAATATTAACAGAAAATGTGAGAAAACCTGTAGAATCATTCCAAATATTGATGACAACATCTGCTGAATGATACACAATTCCCGTGCATGCCGGGTAAGTTGGTGCTGTGTCCATGTGGGGTCCAAAGTCACTGCTGAGTCTACAGCAGCTGGTACTCAGGGAGAGCAAAAAGTCTTCTTCTCTGAAACATTTGTACAACATCATTTGGGCCTTGATCTGACTGGGATCTTTAAAGCCAGTTCTCTAGTCTTGCAAAAGGTTTCTGTAAGCCCAAGGATTCCCTTTCCATAATGTTCACTTTTGTTCTAATCATACAGAATCAGCTTCTGTTGCCTGAAACTTTTAATCCCGACTGGTATCCTTTAGTTCTTAATTTTCTTTAGTTCTTAAATTAGGTTGAATTCTTCAGTTCTTAAATTAGGTTTTCTACTAACCTTCATATACACCAAATCTCCTTCTAGTCTTCTTTCCCTTTGGAAAAATTATTAGAGTTGATATATAGATTAGTAATTATAAACTTATTTCTTTAAAACGTGTCTCCCTGTGAAGCATACTAAGTAATGTCCTTTTTTTTCTCATCACAATATACCCATTGACTGTCATCTGTTTAGTTAACTATTTACTTAGTTAAGGAATCCATTATGTGCTTAATGGTCTGCCAAGTTAATGATCCTATAACTTCATATTTATTGAGATCCAATTTACTGAAATTATTGTTTCTTGGAAGGAATATAGGAACTGAACTCAGTTATAGGCTTGAATTTAAACTCTGCCATTAAATAAATGACTGATACTCAGAAATTTATTTATCTCATTTTTAAACATGTTTCCTTACTTAGAAAATGAAGATAATTGCCTCTCAGATGTTTTTCTTGAGAAGATACTCTGCCCAGTATACAATTACTTATCAACAGTTTGTTTTTCCTTCATAACATCCTTCATGGTGTTCATTGATCATTCAACAAACTTCAGTAGACTGATGATGTGTGAGTCCAACTCTATATTTCTTGCTATCGTATTTTTCCTTTTATGTGCTTTAACTCTACAGATTTTATTGATCATGTAACTCTTAAGTAAAGATCAAAGGTCTCTTCTTGAGTCAACTAAATGGTCTGGTGAGAGAAGGGACCTATATTTATAACCTGACGTACACTAGCAAAGCAACTATTCTTAATGTTACTTTAATCAGAAATTCTACTGTTTTTCTTTAAATTTATTCAAATAACTAATTTCAATTGGTATGCTTTATTGATCTGATCCAAAATATTTTGCCTGTTAACAGAAAAATTATATGTGATTTTTTAAACTATGAAGTCTTCCTTAAAAATTTTAATGATTCGTTGCTTATAAATAATTTAAAACATTTATTGTTATATGAATTTTAATTATTACTATTAGTTTTCAAGACCTGGAAACAAAAAGAACAACACTAAAGGTAGAAAACATATATTCTATGACTTTTCTCTCTTTGTATAAGTTAGGAGCTCAGAGTCCCTGGCTCAAATATCTTCTTTCAGACACCCAAGGGGATAAAAATCATACATCCTCTTACATCTTTTTCATATCTATAATTCTTTCATTGATATTCACTGCCAAGGGAACACTGAGCACACTATGTCATGATTGTATTGCTTCTGATGCTAAGGTGAGCCCTAGCAGCATCTCCCAAAAAGCCCACATTATCTGAAGTAGTGT
Organism: Macaca mulatta; assembly: GCF_049350105.2. Lineage (NCBI taxonomy): Eukaryota > Metazoa > Chordata > Mammalia > Primates > Cercopithecidae > Macaca > Macaca mulatta. The sequence continues at coordinate 56,341,427 of NC_133422.1, forward strand.
AGTAAATGCCTTCTTATATGAATTTTTCTCCTTGTCTTTTCAAAATTTTCTCCCAAATTAATTATTATCACAAATAAAATTAGTAAAACCACAACATTCACAATATCAACACAACAATAGAATACTTTGAATAAAATCAGAAGAAGTTCAATTTTAGAATGGGCAAAATATTTCCATAGACGTTCTATGCAAATCATAAAGTTCGTATATGAGTAGGAAATAGACACATGAAATGAGGTGTCACTGTGGTAAAGGGGTTCCAAATCTCAATGAGCTATCACTGTACACCCACTGGGCTGGCTATTAAAAAGGACAGACACTACAAAATATTGGAAAGGATGTAGGGAAACTGAACCAATTATTCATTGCTGGTAAAAATGTAATATATTAATCTTACCTTGGAAAATAGTTCGGTAGTTTCTGAAGTTGGTAAATATAAACTTGCTATATGACCCAGCAATTCCTCTCCTAGGAATTTAAGAAAAACATAAACATACACCCCAAAAAGACATATGCACAGATTTTTACAGCAGCATTCTTCATAATTTTAAAATTGAAAATAATTCATATGTCAATTAACTGATGATTGAATTTAAAAACAGTATATCCATACAATGGAATATTATAGAGCAATAACAGAAATAAACTTCCGATACATGCAGTAACATGGATGGATCTAAAAAATTATGCTAACTGAAAGAATCCTACTGCGAAAGACCACATATTATACCATTAAATTTTTGTGGAATGTCCAGAAAAGGCAAATCTACAGAGACAAGTAGAGTACTGGTTTTCTGGGTTGCAAGTGCAAGCGAGATTAACTGCAAAAGGTCACAAGATAATATTTAGTGTGAATTGGTGGTTGTACAACTCCATAAATTTACTTAAAATTTACTCGTTGAATTTTACACTTACAAGTGGTGAATTTTATTTATGAAGATATACCTCAATAAGGCTATTTTAATATACAAACATGCACAATGTCATGGTATTTATTCTTCTATATAATAGAGCTACTCATATAAATATTCCTTTTGTTTATAGTCCCTGGCTCCATAAAAATTCAGACACCAATTTTGAGATTGGTAGATAAGATATGGACAGGTATATTTGGGCAAAATAGGAAACCAATACCAAATCTTACCTTTCTCCTTCCCCCTGAGAATTCTGTGCAAATACTTCATGAAAATCGATGTAATATCTATGGGAGAACACTAAATAGATGGAGGCCTTGTTGAAACAATATTGACCATGAGTTGATAATTGTTGAAGCTGGAGAAATTTTACGGTGATTCATCATACTATTGCCTTTACTTTTGTATGTTTTTGAAATTTCTCATACATCGTGTTTAAGTATATAATAAAATAAAATGATAAAAAGTTATTTATTACACATGCTCAAACTGATTAATTTTACACTTTAGGTTCAAGTTAGGCCCTTACTGTATACTTGTACTGATTCAATGTCTCAAAATAACATTATTTTACAAGGCAATAAGGCAATTATCACAAGAGTTATCCATTTTATTTATTAACCATTCTATCATCCTACGTCAAACATGACAAAATACTCTTTATCAACATTAAATATAAAAATGGAAGTACAGCAGAAACTTCCCTTTATTGACTTCTGAAAGTAATGCTGCCAAGATTCAAAGAATTCATTAAAAACATATTCCCTCTTTAGCTTCATAAAGACTTTCAGGGTATTTGTGTTTTTATGGTTAAACATGATATGTTAGACTACGTTGGATTGTCAATGCTCAGGAACATACCAGAGAAGTGCCTGCTTTGCTGTCACTGCTTACCCTGTTCTATCACACATTCTACTTTTTACTCTATAACATTACAGCATGACCGGGAAAAAAGAATCACATGGTGATCTCTGAAGATTTCCTGCCTAAATGCTATAGGGTAGGTCAAAATACATCCTTGAGAACTGTATTTCCTTTCCTGGATGAAAGAAGTAGTAGGAAAAAAAAATACCTATTTGGGGAAGAGGAACAATGCTTTTGGGTACAAAAGTGATTGATGATTCCTCATCAACCCTGAGAGGCTGCTGTATATTTGAGCCAATAAGACCTGAGAGGAACTGATGCTTCTGACTCAAGCCTAGGTATCAATACCAACTGAATAAACAAGATGCTGAGGGATTTGCTTTTTGCCATGATAACTCTGCTTCAGCATTCACAGGTCCGCCTGAGCAGCAGGCAGATGTTTTACTCTATCTCCAGGGATAGCCTAATAGTTTACAGGAAACTTGTCTTCCATTAGCCAAATATTCTACTGCTGTAAACTTAGGCTCTGACTTTCCTGAGGATCATGTGTCTTGCAAATGTTGTCAGAGTGTAAAGAGTCACAGGTTTGCCAGTTCTCAAATGTATACTATGTTATGTCTTTGAGGTGACAGAAAATGGAAAGAGTATTAAATTTAAGGGCCCGGAAGTTTTTCCACCAAATGTAACTGTGGATAGTCAGTTCACTTTAGCTATTTCATTCACATGACACAGTAAGAGCAACTCTTCCCATTCGCCAGCAACTGCCTTGCATAGATGTGTCAACATAGCTTGGAGCTAGATGTTATCTCCTCTTCACTGCTGGACACAGCAAAGATGTCTTAGAATGTTAGGATTCCCATAATGGGGTGGGATTAAAAGCTTTGGATGAGAAGTAAGCTGGACTTCTATGTATTTCTTTACAGCAGTTCTAAGGCTAGAGCATTTCAGCTCCTGGGATGAACTAGAAAACATTAATTATGCCCCAAATATTGTTGACATACTCTTTAGTTACTAGAAAATTCTGCTGTATTTAAAAAAAAAAGTTAGGCAAAATTGCTCTAGCTGTTCAAGACATAATTTAAAAACCTAAGCGCAAATCATTATGAATATTCAATTTATAGTATATAATAGCCTAATTATTCAGAAAAATAAAAATATGTATACAATGAATAATTTGACTTGAGTTTGATTTCTGTATTCTTCATTATGAAGTCTGCTGCTCAGAACAATGTGCTCTCAGTTACCTGACAATTTCTTCTTTGTGTGTATCAGTGCAGCAGCTCATCCCTTACTCTGCCAACGTTTTCATAAGGATCTCATCTTTTTTCTGTAACCCTATAAATAATTTTTGCTTAGGTGGTAAGATTTAAAGCATTACACTAAAATAAACTGATTATATTTCAATTTATTCTACAAGATGGTATGTTTTAGTCATAGTAGTTAATAATTATTTGCAGAAATGGCTTTTATGTCCACTGGAATAATCACAGAGAATTTGGCATTGCCTGAATTCTATCTATGGCCCAAAACTGGACTTGGAGCAATACTTTCTTTTCATTGACCTGTATAAAATAATTCATGTTTTCTAAATTCTAAAATATTTTTGGTCTTCTTTAAATCATTTTCAGTTTTTTTTTTTTTTCCTTTAGTATTGGGAAACACACTTTAATGTACTCACCATAGGTCTCTGGGGTTCAAATTGCTTTTGCATCTTCTAAGATCCTGGGCAAAGCAAATTTCAAGCTGCTTTTGTTCATAGAATTTTTTGATCATTTGGATGTTTTAATCTTTTGGGTCTTTGGAAGTCCCTGTATTCTTTACCTATTGGATTGTTCCTATCATGAAAAATCTCTTATTCTTATCATTTTCCAATAATTACAATAAACATATTGTGTTCATATAATGATTTATACTGCAGAATCAATTTATTAAATATTGACTTATTTAAACATCTCTGAAATACTATAATGAAGAAACAGAAGTAGATAAATGACCTGCTTAATGTCACATAATAAGTAACAGATTCTGGATTCAAACCTTGGTCCTTTGTTCCTAAACCATTTTTACTTCAAGAATAAATTTTTATCCCTCGATCCACAGTTACTTCAAGAAATAAATCTTTATATGCTTTTGGTATCAGGGTTTTAATGGCCTCATAAAATGAGCCAGAAACTGCTTCCTCCTCTCATTTCTGAGAGAATTGGGTAAGATTGCCCTCATCTTTTTATTGAATGTCTATTACAACATGCCTTAAAACTCTCTAAGCTCAGTGTTTCTTTGAAGACAGACTTTCAATGAAGACCATTATTTAATGATATGGGTTCATTTAGTTTTTCTCTTCTTTTTGAATCAGTTGTGCCAATTTATATATTTTTAACACCATTATCCTTTACTCTTATTTTCTAAAGGTATTAGGCATAATTTTTTTCATAATATTTTTAAATTTTCTAATATTTGTTGGAACTTTTATGTCTCCCTCCTTTTATCATAGTGTTCCAGCTCCAGAGCTGGCTTATCTCTCCACTTTCTAATTACTCTGATCATCAAAAAAAAAAAAAAAAAAAAAAGTTACTTTTCAGAAATACTATCAATTAATTTAAAACCAAATGTTTGGTGATTTTTAATATACATTTTATTTCCTTTGGAATATGATGGGCTTCAGGCATTTGTGAATTCATAGCTTGTTGTATTAGCTACATTACATTTCTGATGATCAGCTGCTTACCTAATATTCTATTATTATGCTTTACATATCATTTAAGAGTCAAATTGCTTTTCTCTAGCAGATAATCATAACTTGTAGAAGTTATAACTTTATTTAAAAGTTCAAAATTATTGTGATGTTTTCATAGAAATTTACCACAGAAGAAATAGAGCTGCAACATGAAACACAGAATCTTTGAAATTATTTAAACATATTGTTCCATAAAGCCAAGTGGAAAACTAAGCTCACTGCAGCCTGAATGAGCCGAATAAACTACTTTTACTTCTTGTCCTCTTCAAACTTGGTAGCCTTTTGTGTAAACTGGTTCACAACACATAAATGTGGCATATGTCCATTCCACATTGAAAAAAAAAAATACCAAATCTCAAGAGTAGCAACTTGTCCTTCAATTTGAATATGATATTTTACCATAAACAGAAATTTAAATGAAGTGGCTCTAGTTTATGCATTGTTTTTTTATAACATTGGTTGGAATAGGTGTATCTCATCAGGACTACCTAATTTTTTTCACACACGGTTTTGTAAACATTTTGCATCCATGAAGAGGGTGATGGCCTTCAAATAGAGAAAATAGAGAAAAATCAGTTTCTGTGAAATAAGATTTGATGGCACAGGATAATCAATACAGATATAATGGAAAAAGCATAATGTTGTCCTCAGCATGTAAAAGTAATTTTTTGTATTATATCAACTTTAATCAAATTAAGAAAATATTATTTTGCCACTTGAATAGCTACATGATAGTTTCTATTTTTTTCTAGAAAAGAAATAAAAATTCTGAAAAACAAGGAAGTTGCATCCAGTGAAGCAGAAAATAAACAAAAAGACTGTGATGTTCTGAAAGCTGATTGAAAGAAGAGTTTCAAAGAGGATGGAAATACCAATTTCAGTAATTGCTACGAATAGGTCAAGTAATAAAGGATTGACAATCAATTATTGGTTTTAGAAATAAGATATTTGGTAACCTTGATAAAAACAATTAAATAAACTGATTGGGGGATATCTGAGTAGAGTAGGAAATATATTGATTAAATACGTTGAATACATGGGATATAATCATAGCAGACTAATATTTAAAGGAGTTTTGCTGAAAGAAAAAGAAAAAGAATGAAAAGGAGTGGAAATAATAGAGGAAGTAGGGTGGAAAGATGTATTATTGTTAATGTGCATATTTACATGCTGATAGCAAAATCCAGTGTAGGAGGAAATTTGATAGTGATGGACAGAATGAGATTTTTTTTTGTAGTGAAGTTTTTTGCATAGGCAAAAGAAGAAGTGATTTAGTTATTAGAATAAAAATGGTGTTCAACAAGAAAATCTATGGGACTCAGTTTGTCCATTCAACATTTGAATTTCTTCCTATTTCAATCTTTGTAGTTTGTTTCTAATTGGAATTCCACAAATTCCATAGGAATTTCTCTAACTACAGGAGGTGTACAAATTTCTCTAATTTTAGAGTGATCTGTTGACTAGAATTATAATTAGTACACTTCCTGCGGATTTTCTAGTTTGTGTACATAGAATTGTTCTCAGTAACTAAGGATCTTTTGTAATTTTGCAGGGTTAAATTTAATGTCAAATTCTGTCACTTCTGATTATGCTTACTTTTTTCTTTGTTGATCTAGCTAGTAGTCTATTAAACTTGTTTATTTAAAAAAAAAAAAAGACAAGTTCTGGTTTTGTTGATCTTTGTATGGATTTTTGGTTCTCACAAATTGCATCAGTCATAAAAAACTACCAACCTAAAAAGGCCTGGAGCAGATGTATTCACAGCCAAACTCTGCCAGTCAAACAGAGAACAGTTAGTACCAATTCTGCTGACACTACTCCAAAAATTTTTTGGAAAAACTCCTTTTTAACTTGTTCTATGAAGCCAGCATCATGCTCATGCCCAAACCAGGCAAAGTCACAATTAAAAACAAAAAACAAAACAAAACAAAAAAGCACCATAGGCCAATAACCCTGAAACATAGATGCAAAAATCCTCAAGAAAATACTAGCAAACCAAATGCAGCAGCACATCAAAATGTTAGTTTATCATGATGAAGTCCGCTTTATTACTGGGATGCAGGGTTGGTTCAATATACACAAATAAATAAATGTGATTCACCACGTAAAGAGAATGGAAAACAAAATCAACCAGAGAGCTTTTGCACAGCAAAAGAAAATATCAACAGAGTAAGCAGACAACCCATAGAAAGGGTGAAATATTTGCACACTATGTATCTAACAAAGGTCTTATATCCAGCATCTAAAAAGAAACTGAATCAACAGGCAAAGAAAAAAAACGAAAAAAGAAAAGAAAAGAAAAGAATACGTTAAAACGTAGGCAAAGAAAACGAGCAGACATTTCTCAAAATAATATATACAAGTGGTCAATAAACATATGAGAAAATACTCATCATTAGAAAAATGCCAATAAAAACACAATGAGCCACCAACTTATGTCAGTCAGAATGGCTATTAGTAAAAAGACAAACAAAACAAAACAAAACAAAAAACAAAACAAAAAAACAGATGCTGGCAAGGCTGTGGAAAACACTGTTAGTGAGAATGTAAATTAGTTTAGTCACTCATGAAAGCAGTTCGCAGATTTCTCAAAAAACTTAAAACAGAACCATTCAACCCAGCAATCCCATTACTAGGTATGTATCCACAGGAAAATAAATTGTTCTCCAAAAAACATGTGCACACTGCATTCACTGCAGCACTATTCATGATAGTGAAGACAAGATATCAACCTAGAAGCCCAGAAAGGGCAGAATGGATAAAGAAAATATAGCACATATACACCATGGAATACTACATAGCCATAACAATTGAAATTATGTCCTCTGCAGCAACAAGGATGCAGCTGGAGGCCATCATCCTAAGCAAATTAGCAAAACAACAGAAAACCAAAGACTACATGTTCTTACTTATAAGTGGGAGCTAAAAACTGGGTACATTTGGATATAAAGATGGGAACAGTAGACACCGGGGACTACTAGAGGGGAAAGGGGCTGAAAAACTACCTACTGTGTACTACACTCACTCTCTGAGTGATGGGATTTTTCATACATCGAACATCAGCATCTTGCAGCATACTCACATAACAAATCTGCATATGTGTTCCCTGAAAGTGAAATAAAATTTGAAGTTATAGAACAGAAAAACTATAGTATTATAGAGAAGCCAAAATAAGTTTGGCAAATGTGTTTTTGTGAGTTAATGAAAGTTCTTACTGATTTTGTTTAGTAAAATTTAAGCATGATTATCAGCTAAAGTGTGTATTTGTTACTGAAAGAGTTTGTATTCAAGGATTAGATAACCTTATTCATAAAGGCTTAAACAAACGGTGGTTTATTCTTCTAACATAAAATGAAGTCTTGATGTTTTTTGTAGCTAGTATTGAGTTAACAGCTTGAGGATGTCAGAATCAGAATGTCTAGAATTTTCTTGGGTTTTGCCTCATGGGGGTTTGATAGAATCCTAAGCTCCAGATGTTATGGCCACATTCATTCAAAATGGAAAGAAGTAGTGGGGCTTCTCTATGTGAAGGCAAACGCTTTAAGAAACTTTACCAAAATTCTACACATATCTAATTGCATAGCACAGTTTTTTATGGCTACTCCTAGTTGGAAGGAATATCAGGAAAGAGTGTATTTGGCGAAGCAAAGTTGAGGTCTGGTGAGGTCAGAAAAAAAATAGATATTAGATGAGAAAGAAAAAATGAATATTTTCTCATCAGGCATACAAATGTCAGGAATCTTTTCCAGTTTCAAATTTTCTTAACAATAAAGGTCGCTATGAGTGCCAGGTAACTATGAGTCACACGCAAAGCACAGAGAAGTCTGAGACTCCTGATGCATATTCATAGTTTCCTTTCTTTACATTAACATGTGCCCTGGTTCAGATTTAACATGTGAGGTCACTAAGTAATACATGTCATACATCACTTACACAAAAAAGCTAGTTTGCTTATAAAATATCTCTGTATTAAACTCTTATAATTACACAGCTGACACTAATATTCTCCATAGGCCATGTTCCATAAATTTATAAATTATAAGCTTATTTTTATATATCCCATCAAAAAGTTTGATGAGAATGTCTACAAGGAGTTTTGATTATATATTTTTTTCTCCTTTTTTGTCTCATTTCACTGACATCACTAAGTTAGGAAGGATGGATTATATGCTGTCTGCTAACAGCCTGCTAATAAAAACTGTCAAATACTGCTTTAAAATAGAAAAGAATAATCCATTCCTCTTTCTTGTAAAATGCCTATCATTTTGTCATTTAGCGGTAAAAAAGGAAGTGTCTCATTACAAATCAATATATGTTTATTAAAAACTGCTAGGGGATGATTTTGAATGGACTTCTCTACAAATATACAGGAAAATAATAAATACTAGTCATTTCCTGTCAACCATATCTCATATTTGTTTTCTGTACACATTGTTATTAATATGGATGAATTTTTTTTTTATATTTGTCAAGAACAGTGAAGAGTCTGAGATTGCACCATTCTTACAAGTTGACAAGTTATCCTTCCTCAGTTACTTGAATGCTGGCAGACAACAAAGAGATGCTTGGGAGAGGAACAAAGGATAGCTTCATACTCACTGCAATAGCAGTGAGTGGAGTCAGAAATCCCAACTTTAAAAAAGCCAAATATTTGTGTGTAAAGAAACATGTCTGCCCTTTATTTATGAAGGAAAAACTCTCATTTTCAAGAGTACTTGCTCTAATAACATACCTGTAAAGACAGTTCAGAACAAAGACTCTGCTCACAAGACAAGCAGAACAGTGAGAGACCCATTGGTTAATTTCTCTCCCAAGAATATTATGGTGTTCTTTGATTTGTGTATGTTACCACCCTCAAAAGGACAATACTATAAACAAGTTTCAAAGAAATTTATCTGCCTACATGTCACCATAAAACAAATTATGTGACTTCAATTCTAATGTCTGCTAGTTTCAATGTAAGTAAGTTATTTCATTATCTTATTGTTGTATTTTTTTTTTTGCTTCAATACAAATTTGGCAGGATGTATTTTTCTTTAATTTGATACAACTCTTTTTTTGTTTCCCATCATCATCCTGTGAAGAAATGTTTCCTGAAAGATATAAAAATGACAGAGTTCTGTTAGTGTAACATCAAAATTGGCTTTGAAGACCCATAGATGTTAACAAGAAAAGGTTTGTTTCGGACTAAGATTTTGTTTTATAAAAATATTTCAATATTATCCTATCTGAATAAGTCAACATAAGCAAGAAAGCAATGTGCTTTACCAAAAGAGTCTTGGCAAAACCAGATATTAAGTATTATTCTGATAATACTTAATACTTAATATTCTGATAAGTTGTATCAGCAAGAGAACATTTTTCTTATCTTAAAAAACTAAATATGTAAAATCTAAAGGAAATGGAATCTTCTCCAGCTTAGCATGAGATCTCAGGGTTTTTACTAGATGAGTAAAAGTAACCCAGAGTCAGGACTGTGGTGATAGGATAGGCAAAGGTGTTAAAAAAAATCACATATGCAGAATATCCAAAATGAATTTTCTGACAATGTCATTGCAAGTGAGATCAATGAAATGTGGTTCATATGTTTGTATTACATACGAACACTGTATATCTTTAAGGTTGCACTATCTACTGTGAATTTCTTTCATGCACAAGAAAGAATATTAATGAACACTCTATGAGACAGGTCTAGTGATGCCCTCTGTGCTGTGAGATTCCAGGTCCCTAAAACTCAAGGTTTCTTTGAGAGCTTGCAGAAAGATTATCTTGAGTATATAACTTTGACTCGTGCGTTGAACAGCTAAGGAAATGTCACATGATTAGAATGTCTCAGGAACAGAGAAAGGCAGGTGGATTATAAAGTGGATGTCAGGTCATATATAAGAACCAAGAAGGTATGGTTGAATAAGGTGTATCAGTGGAGAGATGTCAGTACAGCAGGGTAAAAGAGATCTGGACAAGGAGTAAGTGAGAGATAGCATTACAATGTAAGGCCATTAAGGAATTTGTTGAAATCTTGGAAAATTGAAAATTCTGTAACATCAACATAAAAGTTAGAGTCTACCACACTGAGAAAAAGGATACATTTGCGAAGGAGAATATTGGGAGGCAGCAGGCTGTAAGAGGCTGACTTTTAGAATCTTTCAAAATACTAACAGAAAACACTTTCAAGCTGGAGAAAAAGTATTATTTAAATATTTCCAATAATATCACTTTACTATTTTACATTATGTGGTTGTATACACTGTCTTTAGTATGTAATAAAACATTTGGTCTCAGAATGTAATTTCTTGCTATAGTATTGGTGTCCTCATGCTATATTTTCCACATGCCACAGATCAAGACGTGACATACTTGCAGGTGCAATGAATCGATGTAATTTTGAGAAGCCTGTTGATTTTTTTTTTTTTAGTGAGCAATCTGCAAAGTCTAGTAAAGTGCCTCTCTCTTGTTAAATTGAAAAGTAGTATAATTGTAATAGTAAATGTGATTATTAACAATATACTCTACTTTCTCAAAATAAGAATTGAACCATTAGGATGAATGGTGGAATCCCAGTTTGACTCAATATTTTATAAATCAAATCTGGGAGTTAATTAAAAGAATTATTATCATGTCTTTGAATTCCCATCTCTGCCACACCACCGTCAGCACGACAAACATCATTATTAACATTAACATCACTAGCACCACCAGCAAAATATCTCTTTGTATCACACGTTAGTCTTCAAATGATGGTAAAAGAATGATTTTATTTTCAGGGAAGTCGATCAAATTAAAGAGGAATGCTTACAACCTGCAAAACAAAAATCATCCTCCCATGAAAGATAGTTAAATATATTGATTTTATAAAAAACAAGTGTTATTCAACAAGGTAACACCTTTTTCCTCTTTGAATATAATAATCACAATGCTAGAAATACTTATATTCAGTTTCCATTAGAGTAACAGAATCAATGATAAAATGGAAGAAAAAGATGATGATGAAAAAGGAGTAAGAGGAGGTGGGTAGGAGAATCAGAAAGAGGATGAGGAGAAAGAGGAAGAGGAGTTTGGGGAGAGGGATTAAAAAAAGAAAAAAAAAAGCTGCTAGGAGTTTTTGAGCATTTATCTCCATGCCATGAAGAGTATAAGGCATTTTTGCATACATTAACCAACTAGATTCTAATAAAAACTACTATCTGGGATATATACTTTCATTCTTTACAGTAAAAGAAATAATTAAGAAAATGAAGAGGCAACCCACAGAGAGAAAGAAAATATTTGCAAACCACAATGTGTGCTAAGGGGTTAATATACAAATGTATAAGGACTCAACACTACAGTAAGAAAATAAATAACCCAATTAACAATGGCACAAAATATAAATAGACATTTCTCAAAAGTAAACATACAACAGGTTATTGAAAATAATGCTCAGCAAATTAAAACTTCATACCTGTTAGAATGAATCAAAACTTCAATGAGATAAACCTCACATCTGTTGGAATGGTTATTATAAAATGATGAACTAAGTGTTGGTGACGATGCAGAAAAACAATGAGATGGCAGACAACAGGAACCCCTGAACACTGTTGGTGGGAATGGAAATTAGTAGAGCCATCATGGAAAATCGTTGAACTTTCCTCAAAAATTAAAAGCAAAACTACCATATTTTCCAGCAATCTCACTCTAGGTGTTATATCTAAAGAAATTGGAATCCATATGTTGAAGGAATATCTGCACTGTCATGTTCATTGCAGTATTTTCACAATAGTGTGTGTGTGTGTATATATGTGTGTATATATGTATATATGTGTGTATATATGTATATATGTGTGTATATATGTATATATATACACTGACTATATACACACACACTCAGTGTATATGTGTGTATATATATACACATACACACATATATGTATATACACACAGTGGAATGCTGTTCATCCTTTAAAAAATGAGAATTCTGTTATTTGTGACAACATGGATGAAACTGGAAGATATTATGTTAAGTGAAATAATGCATCCCTGAAAGACACATATATATTACATTATATCACTTATATTTGAAATCTTAAAAAAGTTGAACTCATAAAAATGAAGTGTAGAATGATGCTGATCAAAGAGTACAATGTTTCAGTTGGACAGGAGAAATAGTATTGAGATCTATAGCCCCAGTATTAACTACAGTTAATAACAATCCGTGGTATATTGTCATGTGATGCATAATGACATTTCAGCCAACTATGGATTGCATGTGGGATGGTGGTCCCATAAGATTATAAAGGCGCTGAAAGATTCCTATTGCCTAGTGATGTGGTAACCCTCACAATGTCATGGTGTAATTACTCACGTGTTTGTGGTGATACTGGCATAAACAAGCCTGATGAGCTGCCAGTCATATAAAAGCATAGCATGTGCAATTATGTATGGTATATCATGCTTGATAATGATAATCAGCTATGTTTATGCACTGACTACACTATATTTTTTATTATTGTTTTACAGTGTATTCCTTCTCCTTATTTAAAAAAGAAAAGTTGACTGTATAACAGCCTCAGGTAGAGACTTCAGGAGCTATCCCAGAAGAAAGCATTATCATCATAGGAGATGACAGCTCCTTGTGTGTTTTTGCCTCTGAAGACACTCCAGTGGGACAAGATGTAGAGGTGGAAGGCAGTGATATTGATGATCCTGACCCTGTGTAGGCCTAGGATAATATGGTATTTGTGCCTTACTTTAAAAAAAAAATCTTTAAAAGTAAAAGAAAATATAAATGCAAGTTTTAAAAATAGAAAAAAAGCTTATGCAATAAAGATTTAAAGAAAGAAAATATTTTATAGAACTGTACAATGTGTGTGTGTGTGTGTGTGTTTCTGTGTGTAAATTTTAAGCTAAAAGTTATTACAAAGGAGCCAAGAAGTTTTTAAAGCAAAAAAATTTACAATAAGCTAAGGTGAATCTATTATTGAACCAAGAAAACTATGTTATTAATTTACGTAGCTTAAGTGTACAGTGTTTTTAAAGTCTGCGTTAGTGCACAGTAATGTCCTAGGCCTTCACATTCACTTGAGACTTAGTCACTCACTCACTCAGCCAGAGCAACTTCCAGTTCTGCGAGCTCCATTCATGGTAAGTGCCTTATACAGGTGAATCACCCTATATATTTTACACTGTATTTTTACTGTGCCATTTCTATATGTAGACACACAAATACTTTCCTTGTTACAATTCCCTATATTATTCAATCCACTAACTTGCTCTACACATTCATAGCCTAGGAGTTATACCATATAGCCGAGGAATGTAGTAGGCTATACCATTATGTTTGTATAAATAACATTTTATGATGTTCACACGATGACAAAATTTCCTAGTAAACCTATTTCTCAGAACTATCCCCATTGTTAAGGGACACACCAAGAGGGTACATTTCAAATGTCTCACCACAAAAAATAAGTGAGATGATGGATATATTAATTAGCTTCACTTAATCATTTCACATCATATGCATATATAAAAATATCACGTTGAACCCCCAAAATATATACAAACATGATTTGTTAATTTTTAAAAAATATTAATATTATTATCTGTTATCAGTTAAGTTTGTGAGCAGATTTAAAGATGTGATTATTAATGTTTCTTGGGCTAATGCCTATTATCTGATCATTGCTGTTGTTCTTGGCATCCTTACACACTATACCTGCTGAAAAATATAGAAGCATCATCCTAAATTCTACACTGTTTTATTTTCCTTTTTTTTTTTTAATTTGAAGATCCAGAATTGAAACTCGTGTTTATCCTAACTTGTGTAGACTTTTTGTAAGTGCGCTATCACTACCACTGTGTTGTTAAACACTCTCGCTTCCTTGCTCCAGTGTCAGAACTGTGGTTGAATTATTGGCAAAAATTAACAGAAGCAGCCTTTAACAGTTTCTATCAACTTTTAACTTCAGGGAGGATTTGGACTGGTTTTGTGTGATTATCTGGAATGGAATTTAGCCAGAAAACTATTATTATAGTTATATTGAGAAATAGCTCAGAACAGTTTTAAGTACTAAAATAGAGCCAGGAAGTCATTTAATAGCATCTTCGATATCTTGATTCTCACCAACACTAAGTTGGGACTTTGGAAAAGTATATATGAGTGAACTCTCCTGAATCACTGATCCCACTTACTGCAATAACTGATGTTTCCTTGGAGGTTTCCCATCTACTCAATTCACTCAGCCAAGTTTATGAGATGTGACAGGTTTGTAGTGCAAGGAGATGTCTGCTATTTATATAGTAGTGAATAAAATTTGACTGTAAACTTAAGGAAAGTTTTGCAAAGCTATTTTCCTTTTTTTCTAATTTCCTGTGCTTTATTTTATGTGATTTATACTCAACTCCACCTACCCAGACATAAAACTCACTTTCTCTATTAAAAAATATCAAAGTATTTGAAACAGTTGTGTTTAAAAAATAAGAAGTGGCTTCTTTTGTATGTGAATGGTATCACATAAGTGATTTTTACATGACCTTATATGAACCGAAAGTTAGAAACAATGTTTATAATATTAGATGTGTTCTAACAGCCTTGTATGTTTTTCCCAGTATTTTATTTATTAGAATAGTTAACTTCAGGGTGAAGATACCAATGTATATTATCTCCTTAGAAAACAGAGCAAAGAAGGCATTTTGATGGTAAATATCCACTTGTTAGTTTTGGTTTGTTTTGTTGTTATTGTTTTTGTTTTTCTGTCTGAAAGCATTATTATTAATCACTTCAAGTTTGGAAGCCATTGTTTGGCAAGTTTTGGTACCAATATTGGTGTCAATATTTCTAGTGAACTTTTAATGAAAAATGTAATTTATCTCTATTTCATTGTTTTACCTTCATATTCATAAGATTCTAGAAAAATAAGAAAATTTCTAATTATTAAACTAATGCCCTTCTATCCCATGTCAGTCTTTAATAGTAAACCAATATTTACAGATTTACTTTAAGAAGCCATTTTTTTCTTTTGATTTTTGTGGCTATTAACAGGATCCCATATGGGAGAGCCTTTTTGTGTGGCAGGTTGCAACCACAATCACTAAAAGATAATTCCAAGCCTACTTGTTTTATCCATACAGATGGTTTAATCACAAATGGCTGGCTTAAAATTAAATGCCAGATATACTTTAAATTTCATATGAGGTAGAAGAATATCTGAAGAACATGAAAATGTAAGGAGAGAGTGATAGCTGAGACAGCTAGGAAGTAAGGCTTTAAAATACACAGTTCTGGGGTGGTAGTCTTTCCCTCCACCCTAGCACTTTGAATATATTATTTCAATGTCTTCAGGCTTTCATTGTTTATGATGATAAGTCACACTCATTTGAAATGTTATTATCCTGTATGAAATGCAATTTGACTTCAGTTTTACATGGCAACTATTTAACCATATATGTAGGTTGTTTTCTTTGTATTCATTTTGCTTAGGGTTCACTGGATTTCTTAAACCTCTAACATTAAATCTTTCATCAAAAGTGAAAAATTCAGCCATTATTTATTTCTTAAAATATTTTTCTTCCTGTTACATATTTCCTTTTCTTGCATTCTGCAACTCCAATTACATGCATGTTAGAACTTGATATTGTCCCATAGGTTTATGTCACTCTAATCATTTTTCAATCTTTTCTTTCCTCTAATCTTTCATTCTGTTGGTTTTCTTCTTTTTGCTCTCTCTCTGACCCTTTTTTGCCTGTTTTTCTTTTCTCTATTTTCTATTCTGTGTTTTAATTTCTACATTTTCCTTTGTTACATATACACGTCATATCCTTAATTATTGTTAAAAGTATTTTAAAGTCTTTATCTAATAATTTCAAAATCTGGGTCACCTCAGGGTCAGTATCCATTAGTTGTCCCTTTATCAGAATCACATTTTCCTTTCTCTTCTTATGTAGAATAATTTTGGGTTGTATCCTGGCATTATCATCTACATATTGTAGGGAATATTAATCATGTTGTAGTTTATATGCTCAAACAGCAAACTGTGTCCCTTGTTGTGGGAAACAGCTGAATTTTTAAGTTAGTTTTAGAGATATAGTTGAGGATACCTGCCATCTGTATTCATGTTTTAGGGATCAAATAGAGATTTAGGAAAGATTATACATAGAATTTGGTGCTTCCCCTCTCCGGAAGTTTCCTTTTCAAGATTTCCCTCCACATTTTTAATGTGTAGTAAATTCCTCGAAGCACGTCTTCTCATTCCTCAAGTCTGTAAAATGAGAGTGTCCATTTCAGTCTTACCAACCTGGTATGGTGTAGACTGGGGCCTGCCCTCATTCTAAAATTCATGAAAATGGGAACCTGACTCACTGCCATTCTCTTCTTCCAAATGTTGAACCTTCCAGAATCCGTGTGTTTTGGTCATTTTCTGGAGGCTTCACATTTTTAAAATTTTTTTGTATTTTGTCTAAATTTTGTAGTTTTTATTTATATGAGAGTTAATTTAAATACAACTATTTAATTTACTTTTAAAATGATCTTATCACATCCCCACAGAAGTCCCCACAAAATGCCTATTGATTAAGCAAATTTAAGTTAATTAGACTTACTGTAGTAAGGAAGAATGCCACATTAATGGAATTTTAATATTGACATGAAAGGTAGAAATCAGGAGAGAATATTTCTACAATCTTAAGACCTAAGCAGGATGACTTTAAAAGGATCTTGCAAAGTGGAAAACTGGTTAGGTATATGAAGAGTTTATAGATTAGGTTTTGTCTTGGTGGTCAGAGTGAGGCAAAAATTTTAAAATGAGTGTTTAAGGTGTTAGTTTTTATTTTCGTTTTTGTTTTGAGACAGAGTTTCCCTCTGTAACTCAGACTAGAATGCAGTGGCATGATCTTGGCTCACTGCAAACTCCACCTCCTAGGTTCAAGGGATTCTCCTGCCTCAGTCCCCCAGTAGCTGGGATTACAGGCACGTACCACTACGCCCAGCTAATTTTTTAAATTTATTTTTAGTAGAGACAGGGTTTCACCACATTGGTCAGGCTGGTCTCCAACTCCTAACCTCACCTGATCTGCCTGCCTTGACTTCCCAAAACGCTGGGATATCGGGAGTGAGCCACCGTGCCCATTCAAGGTGTTAGTTTTTGTAAGTTTCTATTTTTATTTTTTTTATAGGCTTTTCTTCCAGGAACAAATATTTCCTGAAACAAGTTGCTAAGTGATTTTTACACTGTTTTGATATTGATTAGCTCAGAAACAGGAAAGCATGTTTGTTTCTCTCTTCAGAATTGAATATTTGACAATATATTGAAAAGCTTTTAGTGAAAAATTTGAGATAGGATTATGAAGTAATACAAATATGATTTTTGTTTACTGATTGTATCTTTGACATGTAGAAGATATTTTGTATTCTCACCTAAAAGAAATATTTAACAATAAAAATATTTTGAAAACCTTGGTGTAAACACCAAAATAATGCTTGAAAACATTATTTTTATTATAATTTGACCAATGTATTTACACTTTGTGCTTTAAGTTTTTTAAGCCAAATTTAAAATAGAACTGGTATATGCTTTTTTTAAGGTAGAAGGGAAAATTAATCTTTTAGAACCAAAACAAAAGGTAAAATATTTGTTTGCATATAAATCTATGTATGTATTTATCAATGAATGTAGGTTTTTTAGATCTCTACCTTTCCCCAATTCCCAAATCCTTTATTCTAGCACCTAACTAACTTCCTTAGCAGAGAAAAATGGGTAAAAATATGTGGGGTAGGAGTTTGGGTAGCAAATGGAAAAACACAAAACAAGAGGCTAACACAAAGTTTTTTCTTTACCATTTTACTGATGTTCAATTAGAAAACTAGCATTCACAAACAGAGCGGGTTATGTGGGTAAGATTCTCTTTAGTAGAAATTGCAGAAAAAAATGGCAAGAGTTTGATAGTACATTATTAATGCTTTCAGTGTCACCAGAGTATTCCTTTTTTTTTTTTCTTTCATTATTATTTTTTTTTAACCTGAGACAGGGTCTCGCTTTGTTGCCCAGGCTAGAGTGCAATGGTGCGATCTCAGCTCACTGCAACCTCTGTCTCCAGGGCTCAAGAAATTCTCCTGCCTCAGCCTCCCGGATAGCTGGGATTACAGGTGCCTACTGCCATGCTCAGCTAATTTTCTATATTTTTTAGTAGAGATGGGGTTTCACCATGTTGGCCAGGCTGGTCTCAAACTCCTGACCTCAAGTATCCACTCTCTTCGGCCTTCCAAAATGCTGGGATTACAGGCGTGAGACACCGCTCCCAGCCCAGAGTATTCTTTAAGTTATGGTGTAGTACTTTCTAATTCAAAAATGAAAAGGAAAAGTTATGCTGTTTATTGTTAACCAAAAATGAAAATAAAATAGTATTCCATTGTTTCCTGAAGTTTTCCTTTTTTGAAAAAATAATGTTAAGTTTGGCTTAAAGAATATTGAAACCCATTAGAAAAAAGTAACTAAGAAAATAACATTTTAGGTGTTTGCTAACAGTCAGAAGACTGCAATCTGAATTATAAAGTGAGCACGAATTTTAAATAATAAAAATCCATGGACATTATATCTTATTATAACATTTCCTTTTAAAATAGGTGACTTGGAGAAGAGTACTCGGAGGGAATAAACATCTTTCTAGAATCAAAGAAATAATTTGGGTTTAACTCAGAAGAATATAATATAAGGATCCTGGCTCACAGGACAAAAAGTAAATAAACAAGCACTACCACAGAGCAGTACAAATACTACCACCAACAATATATACATCACCATTTAGAAACTCTGGATTGAGCTATGGGAAAATTGTAAATCAACAGGTTATGTAATAAACAGGAAACAAAATAACATATCTGAATGACTCAAAGTAAAGCAAACAAACGCTTTCCCATTTTATTTATGGAAATGCCAGATAAAAGTATGTATGTAAAATATGTAATTATTTGGGTCTGCTAATCTAAACATTATGATACAGAAAGTATTTTATTATTTTTTATTCATCTGAACATTTTTATAGTCTCTAAAACTTCTTCTTTTCTACTCAGATCACCACCAATTTCTTGTCATGTTTCATGTTCTAAATTAAAATTTCCAGTTAATCCCCATTATCCTCTCTCTCTAAGCAAGCTTACAGCCAAGGCTAGTGTGATGATGTGATATTTTTGCAAATTCAATTTCATTTTGTTGGAAATATCTTGGAAAAAGGGTAGTATATTTCACAGTGCAAAATGAGCCAGGTTCTCCTGGTAATTTATATATAGTTCCAAAACTAAAGATATCAAACATGTCTTTTTTGTTTCAAAGACTAATCCAATATCCTCATTTTCCCCTATATTTTCATATTACTCCTAGCTTATATTCTCACAGTTAATTACAGACTGTCTAATATTTTCCCTACTTGTTCAAACTATGTAAATGTCCACCCTCCAACTAGTGTGAATCTTTGAAGCACATACTGTTGAATCCTTAATAATTATTGAGGTCATTGCTGGGAACTACATTGTAATGTAAGTTTTTCTATCCTTTTTTAAACTGAGAACTACGTATTCTTTGTATACATTATTTAGAACATATGCATAGTTACATAGTTGGATATTAATAACTTGAACCCTTAAATATTTTCACAATTCTATCTTATTTCACAAATAAGATATAATGTCTTAATCAAGTTTACCTATGAAAAATGTATTGATTCACTATGTACTGATTGACTATATACACTATTGATTCACTATGTGTTGAGTTGTTTAATGGCATTGATAAGATCAACCAGTATTTTTCTCATCTAAAGTTTAATTACACATATTGTTACTTTGCGGAAATTTAAGACATTTATAGCCTTCATTTCCTTCTTTCTTATACCCTCACTCCCACTAAAGGCCTTCATTACTTTAAGTAGGAAAACAATGTATTGTTTTAGCGTTATGATACTATGTGTAAATTATTCCAACTTGCATTCTCCCTCTTGCATTTTACTTTGTATATTAGAGTGAAGGTGCCATGGCATATTTCCATTACATGAGAAAGATTTCAGCAAAAACTGTGTTCCCAGCTCTGTGTTAGATACCAAATTCCTACACTAGTAAAGTTATGCTGTTGAATTAAACTATCATTAAAGCCTTACCTAGTCTAAGTTTTCAATTTTTTCTTAAGATATTTTCTTAATACATGCTCTTGAATAAGCTTTTGTTGTTTGAAACGTTGTTATCCAAAACAAGGCAATCTTTAAATGACACAATATCTTCAAATCTGTGTCCCACATCAGGAGAAACAAGATTCAGAAAACAGTATCATTAAAGCAATATTTCCATGAGAACATTTATCATCCTTCTTTGCTGATTAATAATCATTCCAAATAATATCCTAGTGCCTTGCTTTTTTATGCCTCACATTCTCACTCTCTCAATATTTTTGGATTTATTTCATTTCTGTCACCTGCAATATAATTAAATTTATCTAGATCAAAATACATCTTGCTACATCTGGATGTATCCTTCTACTATCACTACCACCATTTAACTTATAGAGAAATAAAACTAAAAAACAAAATCTCATGCCAACAGAGAAAATCCTACACAAAGGTTGAATAGAAAGAAAATAGTGTTATGTTGAGTAAACATTAAATTAGAATGTGATAACAATCTAGTACGAGATTTCAAAATAAAAAAATCATATTTTTATACAGACAAGTAGATACAACCTATTATATGCATATTCTGAAGATAAACAAAAACTAGTTCTCAAGTAAGAGGATGATGGTGCCATCTGCCACATACAGCTGATGATAGATTCACATGGTATTTTGGGTGGCCATCTGTGTTAATCAACTTTATCTGAAGAAAAATAAACTTTTTATTTTTTATATTTATGAGGTGCCTTTGCAACTCAGAGAGATGCACCCACTGAGGCTAAGCTCCTGCCTTTTGATGGAAAGTGAGAGACAGGGGAACTGTCTGTCTTGATGATTAATTTCAAAGAGACAGTTTCAATGTCCTTGAGGAAGATATTTTAGAGGCTTAATTCTGGCAAGAGGCATAATGGCCTTTTAAAAAATTCACACATTTTTCAAGAAGACAGAGACACATCTTCCAATGATAAGTTTTCTAAGGCAAATGCTCTAAGAAAAGGAAGGGAGAAGTCTTTTCAATTATTTTCAGTAGGAGTAATCCAACCTCTTATTTTTATATTTACTTGTCTTTTACCATGTTAAAGTTCTCCAGTAAAACAAAACCATTCATTAAGTTCTGTTTCTTTTTTTTCCCAAAAATCATAACCCTTATATATGCAGTGTGTGTATATGTAGTGTATATATATATGTGTAATAAGGAATTGGCTCACACAATGATGTAGGCTGAAAATCATCACCAGATCTGTGTTCAAAAATATCCAGAGGAGCTGATGGTGTCTTCAACTTACTCTGAAAGCCTTGGAACCAGGAACATACTGTGGCTTTAGTTCCCGAAAAAGTCTGTTTAACCAAGGGTGTAAGTTCCAGTCTGAAAGCCAGCAAGTTCCAGACCCAAGAAGAGCTTATGCTTCTACTTGAGTCCAAAGCCAAGAAAAGAGAAATGTTCTACTTCGAAGCAGTCAGGCAGGAAGAGTTTCCTCTTACTAGAGGGAGGGTCAATTTTTTTTTTTTTTAACTCAAGCTTTAAACCGATTGGAAGACGGCTCCCCACAATCTGAAAAAGCAATCTACTTTACTGGGTCTACCAATTTAAAGGTTAATCTCATCAGAAAACACCTTCACAGACACATGCAGAATAACGTTAATCAAATATATGGGTCAGTCAAGTTGACACATAAAATTAACCATCACAAGTAACAAGTCAAGTACCAAATACTTTTTTCTAATAACTTAAGAAATCCTCAGGGATTCTAGTTTTCTTATTAGTGTGGCGTGCAAGGTATCTTTTGAAAAGAGTGAGTAATATCTGGAATAACCACTCCAAGAAGCACAATACTCAGCACTAGTAATGTCCTACTGTTACCCAAATAAACGTTTTTGCTTAGTACATCAATTAAAATTAACCTTTTCCCCCAAATCTCACACTCCTAATTTTTACCAAAAAAAAATTGTAGGATTCTACTACTTATTTTCCCATAAAATTCAAACTACATCATTTTGACTTAGCTCTTGATATGGTTTTACTGTCTGTCACATTTTCAAGCTTCCCTCTGAACAACTAAAGGAATGTCTTATTGGTAAACCAGGAAGCAAAAATTGTAATTTCATTCTGATTTTGTTGACTTTTCTTTCTGATTTCATCCCGTATTCTCTGCTTCAGTTAACCTGCTGTACCTTTTATTGCCCACATAATGTGCACTTTTCCTGTCTCTTCTATTTTTCTTAAGCCCTTACCACAATAGGAAATGCTCTGACCTCTCTAAGTTTCCTTTAGGTCTTATTTATTCTTTAATGTTTATCCCTACAACTGTAATCTGCTTAAATCTTAACATGATCTGTCACCTGGAAGTGTATTTTTAATCTCATGAATATCATAAATACTTCCTTTGTAGTACTTATATTTCACTGTATCATACTTGTATTCACACTTTCTTTCTCCAAAATACTGTATATTCATAGAGAGCAAATGATGGTTTTCTATTCCTTACAGTCTCTAACAGTGTATTTTATGTGTAAAATAAATGAATTGATGTATTGATTGCTACATATAGAATACTTTAATATAACTTCTTTCTAGCCTTGTAAAAGCTGTGTATGCAGGAATTTCTCAGAGAAAATTTACACAATGAAGAAAAATAATTTGTTTTATTTAAGCTCAGAGATAGTAACTTTGACTTAGGTCTTTTAAAAAATAATTACAGAGGAAAAAATGAGTACAAGTTTTACTATCTTTACTAAAGTGTTTAAAAACAAGTGAATTTTGTTAACATGTAAAAATTCATTTTAGTAGTAAAGTCTCAGAGCTTGTGTGTGTGTTCAACATGAAGTAATCGTTTCATGGCCAGGGCCTGAAAAATAGTTGAAATAGATTTCTATTTAGATACAATTAGAAAATAGATATAATTAAAAATTGTAATATTATCATGATCAATGTCATAAATAAAGCACAAGAACCAGATGAGGATTTAGGGATATGAACAACAAATATAATTTTTTAAAAAAAGTCCTAATTTTCCATCTGTATTTTTTCTATAATAAGTTCCAAAGAAATCTTTCATAGCAGCATTCCAGTATTTCCGTGAAAAAAAGCATTATTTTTGTATGCATAAATGTTTGAAAAAAATGTATTGCATTTTGATGTTGCAATTTTGAATGCAGTTTAATTCAAATTTTGTATTGTAATGGTTATTAAGTTTAAAATTCTACAGTAACAATTTTTTTCCTGAGATTAATAAAAGGATTTTAAAAAGCTATATGATGTTGTAAGTCACTGCTCACCACCTTGCCACTATAGGGTTGCTCCTTAAAATATACTCTCCAGTGATTCGTACAGTGTAGTTTAAAATGGTTCATTTGATGGGTTATACATTTTTCTCCAGGGTAACCATTGTGTAATGTGATTCTCCATTGTTCTATTGCCAACAAGATTTTATTGAGTTGTTGCTTCTCATTTTTCGTTGTTGTTATATCACAATTCAATTATTTTTCAATGTGTGTAATTTGTTAAATATATATTTCATATTATTTGTCTCTTATTAATACTATATTAAAATTTTGTATAATGTTTTATATTTTAATATGTATTTTATACATTAACTCCATTAGCTGTAAATAAAGGAGTTAAAATAGAGTCATTGATTGAACACTTACTCTAGGTCAGGCACTATTGAAAGTACTTCACAGGTATTAATTCATTAAGTTTTAAAAGTTTGTGGCGCCGGGCATGGTGGCTCACGCCTGTAATCCCAGCACTTTGGGAGGCCTGGGAGGGAGGGTTATGAGGTCAGGAGTTCAAGATCAGTCTGGCCAATATGGTGAAACCCCGTCTCTACTAAAAATACAAAAATTAGCTGGGCATGGTGGTGCGTGTCTCTAGTCCCAGCTACTCAGGAGGGTGAGGCAGAAGAATCACTTGAACCCGGGAGGCAGAGCTTGCAGTGGGGGGAGATCGTGCCACTGACTCCAACCTGGGTGACAGAGTGAGACTCCATCTCAAAATAAATAAATAAATACATAAATAAATAACAACAAAACAAACAAACAAACAAAAACTTTGTGTGGTAATTACTACAGTCACGCAACACTTAACAATGAGAATATGTTCTGAGAAATGCATCAAAGGCAATTTCATAATTGTGAAAACTTAATGGAGTATACTTACACTACCTAAATGGCATAGCTTACTAGGCAGCTATGCTATATAGTATAGCCTGTTGCTTGTAGGCTACAAACTTGTACAGCATGTTACTGTACTAGATACTGTAGGCAATTGTAACACAATGGTAAGTATATGTGTATCTAAACGTAGAAAAGCCATAGCAGAAATACAGCGTTATAATCTTACAGTACCATTATTGTGTCTGTGATTTGTCATTGATTAAAATGTCTGTATGTGGCACATTTCTACCAGTCTTCCTTGTGATGAGTTGATAATGGTAGCACATTGGCTAATATATTTGAGGAATTATCCACTCAGATTTCTCTTTTTATTTTATAACTCTCAGAAAGGTCTCTTATGAATATTCTTCATCATATTTTCCTAAATGTAATTGTGTGACAATTGTCCACCAAACTATATGAGTATCTCTTAGCAAATGGAATCATTTATATCAACTCAGTGAACTATTTCCTTTGGAAAATAAACTTTTCTGTGTGTCTGATGTCTAGTGATGAATAGTAAGAATGTGTTATTTAATTGGAAAGACTCAAAATTACCAAGTCCACATAAAGCTTTTGTAGTATTTTTGAATGTAAACCATAGCTATGCCTAGTTTTTTGGTTTAGTCTACAAACACACATATCCAGACTCCTCAGTGAATTTCAGCTGCAACTCTACCATTCTTGAGTGTCATAATAGTTTTACTGCATGAATGAAGGAAAAAAGATAGGGTAAAACAATATTTGTGGAAAAGAGTTAGCAGCCTTTTTCAGTCTACAAACGCAATGAAAATTTACTGAATGCACACATTTTTTAAAATGCAGAAATTTTCATTGTGACACTCAAAATTGAATGAAAGTAATCATCCAAATTACTCATTAAGAATAATAACTCACTTTCTATTATGAAAAAGAAAAGACTAAAAACACCTTCAATATCTTAATTCAATTTAGATAATGTAAGTTCTAAGTTACTTGTAAATTTAATCTGAAGAAACAATTTAAATGCATAGTGGCATTCATAGAATCTTAATGCTGTGCTTATGTTTCTCTGAAATGTTACCAAGTTTAGTAATTTTAGAGAATAAATTTACCTCTGATCTAGGATAAGATACTAAATTGATCATGGCCTCTCTTCCACTAAGAAGAAAAAAATATAGGAAGTAGGCTGCTAATTGCGCACTATTGTATTCTAGTCATTATTTCCTAACTTCAAAGACAGGACTCTAAGAGTCTTTTCAGTATTGAACTCACATTCCAATTGATAAGAAATGGCATCATAATTACTTCAAGCTCTAGATCGATCTGTTGATTCTTGATGGAGCAAGAACATTTGACATATTGATTTTTCTCATTTAAGTCATTTTCTTAGCTTCTTTGAGTCCCTTCAGTCGATTCAGTGTTGACTAAATATAATAATATGTAGCTGATCTTTCTAATGTTTTCTCATATGTTCTATATTGTCTAGTAGACTTCTCACAGTTGGAAAATAGTATCAGAATGTCCACAAAAAAACAGGATAGTGTGTGATATATATGATTATGGATACTATGGAATTGGAAGTGTGCTTTCTGAGGAAGTCTTTCAGGAAGTGGGTTATTAGACAGTGATGAGGGTAAGTATTTTAGTAAGGTTGGTAAGAAATATAGAGACAGCTGGTAACTAAGGAAAATGACTGTACTAAGGAAAATCACTATCAATTTAACAAGTTTGCTGAACAATTTTACTTGACTAAGTTTGTTTGGAGATTGTGCTAATTGCATAGACTTCAATTTCAAGCAAAAACAACTGAAAAATTATTTACACTGTTCTCTTTTTGGGGGCATTCTACCATTTTTATATAGAGTTTATTTCTGCATTTTATGCTTTAAGAATACTGCATGTCTTCAGGAGTTTGACTCTCCTGAAATATTTTAAAGGATGATGCCATTTGCCTAGCTACCACATAAAATATTGTGGCAGACAGTGAGCCAGTGAGCTCTGGATCTATTTCTATGTACTCAGATACTCATTCCAGAAGTGATCACTGGGGATAACTTGAGGCAATTATGTAACCTCTCTGTGACTCAACACTATATTTGTAAATGGAAATTATAATTATATATATTAAAGATTGCTGTAAAGTTTAAATGTAATAATGATTACAATGTACTTAACTTAGAACTGTGCGTGACACTTAATAAATGATCT
This sequence comes from Macaca mulatta, assembly GCF_049350105.2. Classification (NCBI taxonomy): domain Eukaryota; kingdom Metazoa; phylum Chordata; class Mammalia; order Primates; family Cercopithecidae; genus Macaca; species Macaca mulatta. The sequence goes on from NC_133422.1 coordinate 56,368,412, forward strand.
AGATAAGTTCGCTATCACTATGAGATCCTTGAACTGAAGTGTAAAAAGGTAATCAGTTAGATTTTTACTAAATTTGACAAACTGGTTGTTTCTATTTTCTTAGCAGTCAAGTTGTTCATTATTCTCATAAAATGCCTCGGAAAATATCTGAGCTTCCCTACACTGGATATTTTTGAACAGAGGCTATTTGGTCAATTTTCAGGAATGTTATAGAAGATATTTGGAAATTGAAGTTAATAATACTCCAAGTGCTTTCTAAGTTTATTAGTCAGAGTCCTTTTAAGTGACAGAGTAAAATAGAGAAATCACTCAGACAAAACAAATAAACAAAATAACATTCTTAGAAATATACATATATCCAAATGAGGGGTAAACAATTCCAGAGAAGGGCATTCAGAGTCAGAAACACAGCTAAGTTTCAGACAAAACATTGTCATAATTCCGTCCCTCAGCGTCTTCTCTATTCTTCTCTGTAAATGTAAACATTGTTCCTATCGGATATCTTGGAACATTAAGACTTCCCAAGTTTCATGTTCTTTAATATTTACAAAAATAGAAGGGCTAATTGATATTTTCCTCCAGTTCGTAACCTAGTTTCTAGAAAGAGTGATATGCACTTATTACATCTCTCATCTCCTTTTCTTCCTTTTCCCATTGTTCTTCAGTAACCATTTTCTCCACTTGGAAGAACTTTCCCAAAAATTATCTGACTGCCAAATCCAATTGATCCCTATCCAGTCTGTATCTAATTTAAAACGTTTGACTTTTGAAATACCTATAACATTATTCAATAACTTTTTCTTTATTTAATCAAAACACTCTTTTTTTCTTATTCTCTATCCGTTAATCGTCAGAAACAGTTTTAATGTTAACTTTCGCTAGTGATCTCACAGAAGCCTCATTACTTCTCACATCACTGTCAGTGATTTTTTAGGCAAATGGTGCCTACCATTTGCCTAAAAAGGAAACATGAGAAAATTCATATATGCATCTCACCATTTAACCTGTAAGAATTATTCGGAAACATACTGTTTTAACTAACTTGTAAATATTTATTTGAAAGCATCAGTTCCCAACTGTCATTCATTCATCCTGTCAGTCAATTTATATTTATTGTGCTCCTATAATGCTATAGGCATTGAACAAAGATTTTGGGACTGGAATAAGTATATACATATGGCATAAGAAGGAATTATAATTTAAACATATAATTACAAAATATTTACTTGCTAACTATAATAATGCTATGAAGGGCCTGGGATATATACTCTGATGCTTAAAGAGCATGAAAAGGCAATCACAGCTCATTAGATGCCCAGGAAGAGCATATATTCACTGGGTAGAAGAATGAGGAGGCATGAATTGGCCTCTGTGAGTATAGTCACAGATCCCCGTCACCGTTCATTTTACTTAAGTTTTGAGAGTGTCAAGGGAAACAAGAAGATTTGATCATTGGATCAAATCTTTAATATTTTTTGATAGATTTTAATCTCCTGAATTTTTTGTAAAAAACAGTTAATGTTCTTAGCAATATCTTCTTAACCACTCTGCTCACTCATCCTTTCTAATATTATTAAACTTTTCATACTTCTTTGACAATGTCATACTAGTGAAGGCCTTCATAATTTGTTTTCCCTTCATAAAGTGTTTTCCCTCATAATATCTACCTGAAAAATGCTCACTCATTTCTCTAATATTAAATCAAAAGAAGCTTCAGTTTTGCATCTTTTTCACTAACCATATAGCAGACTATTATTTTCCACTGTGGTTTTCAAAATTTTATATATTTCTCTATTATGAAAATGATTTTATTAAAACTAATGAACTACTTTTCTGCTGTTTCTTATAAGCTTTATGAGAAACTTGTTGTATTTTTTAAATAGTTATACCTTAGCACATCATATGGTATCTTAGAAACTCATTCAAATATATTCTAAATTAATTAATTAGAACTCGTATCAAATATAATTTTATTTAAATATTAAAATAATTATTTTCTTATTTGATTAAAATATTTTGACATCCCTAAAAGTTGTAAAGGTTGTCATTTAATGTTAATAAGTAGAAATATTATTTTTCCACATTTGAATTTTCTTATAAATTTTATTTATTTCTCTTTTTATTCAGCTTACTTTTTAGAGACATTCATTTTGTTGTGTTAAACCATTCCATCCAAAATCTAACATAATAAAAATACATGCATGAGTTAAGCAGAACATGTAAACCAATTTAAAGTGAGTAATTTGTTTATGTATTAATGTTATTTGTAGATATTCTTTATCTTCTCTAGTAAAAGAATTACCCCTTCCTGCCCAAGAGGGGATAGTACATCCTATATTCCTAATGAGTGTCTAATATTTTACAATTTCGAGCCAAATAACAAGGTGATATAATTGTGTCATAGTAAAAATAATGAAGCTGGATTAAATATATCTCCTAGTTGGATTCTTTTATTCTTTTTCTTTGCTTTCAATTCCCAATAGCTAACCTTATTTTAAGGAGTTTTGCTCTTTAATGATATCTGTTCATGAAACTTAACTGTTAGGGCTTAGACTTCTACTGTAAGTTTCAGTGCTATATTGCAGCTTGGGGAATAGTGAGATATAGAAAATAATGAGACAAATTAATTTTCTGTTCCCAGAGGTCCTATATTCCTCACAGCTATCACTCAGTAGACAACCTCTTTTCTGAAAGATTGATATAAAAATAATTTATGTCAGGCTAAGAGGCAGAGCAAATCTATCTGCCTGGAAAAGCACATAAATGCCTTTAAGAAAAGAGTAGTAGCTTGTGGACACAGTGCTTCTTGGTAATTAGGGGTGTTTATTATCCTTGTCAGGCTTTAACAATCAATTCTGGATTTATATAATGAATAGGATCTCAACATTTAATATATAACCACACCATCCAAGGCCCTGTGTAATTTAGCTTCATATAATTCAAGGGTGTTCTGCTAGTAAGCTGTAAGATTTTTTCAGTTTAAAATGCTGCAGCCATAATTAGGAAATATTGAGAATGAACATCTTACTAAGCCCAATGAAATAATAGAATTCTAGACCTTGAAGAGCTGAAGTGAGGTCTTGTAATTCATTCCTTTGCTCTTAAGTAATAATCACACAAGAACAAAATACAATACTATTTTATAAATATTACATACAACATATTTTATATTTTATAGTGTAACTACAAATGAAGAGATGCATAAAAACCTCATTCTAATGTAGTTTATGTCTATGATTTTGAAGAATATCACTAACAAGAATGTCACAAAAAGAAAGGTATCAACATTAAATGATTCCAAATGAAATAAAGATAAATTAACAACAAGGGCTCGTTGTGAGTTACCTGAATTCATTTCTTTTTTTTTTCAATTTGAAGTAACTCTTCAACTAAGACTACTGGCATAGTTGCCTATATAAAAATCTTTGTGCCAAAATGTTTGGAGTATTGTATGGTAACATATTGTCAGTAATGGTATTGACTTATATTCACACATGGAGCCAGAGGGCTGTTCACTCATCCTGTGATATTGAACATATTTTCTGTAAATATCCAGACTGTAGGAGTTAAAGATGAAGATATTTACAGACTACCTCCATATTAAAGCTCTATTTAAAACGTTCTTGAGCAGGCATGGTGGCTCATGCTTGTAATCCCAGCACTTTGGGAGGCTGAGGCAGGTGAATCACCTGAGGTCAGGAGTTTGAAACCAGACTGACAAACATGGTGAAACCCCGTCTCTATTAAAAATACAAAATTAGCTGGGTGTGGTGACACGTGCATGTAATCCCAGCTATTGAGAGGCCAAGGCAGGAGAATTGCTTGAACATGGGAGGCGGAGGTTGCAGTGAGACGAGTTACTACCGTTGCACTCCAGCCTAGGCAAGAAGAGTGAAACTCCATCTCAAAAGAAAAAAAAAAAAGTTATTTTTATGGTCTAATATTGATAAATTTATGTTTAAGCTAGATCTAATAGTCACAAAATACTATCTTAGGTTCTGATCATAACACTGTATGAATATTAATTTTATTATTTCAGCATATTTGAAAGATGATGTAATGCTGTTGTGGTGATTGTCTAGTTCTTAATTTATTACCATATTAACAGCATGTTCTTAACTAGCATAATTGAGTCACGTGAACTCTGTTTCTATATCTAAGTTTTCCAGTTTAGTTGAAGAGAAATACAGAAACAACAACAACTACTACAACCATCATGTAACAAAGTCTTCATGGTGTTTGGGAAGGACTTGTGACATGGGATTTAAAAACTAAATTTTTAAGTCTACTCTCTACCACTGTAATCATCCAAATTATTTGCCCAACTTAACATCCCTGAGACATAATTTAATGCCTAAGATTGTAGGCAATTTTTACTAAATATCTTTAGATTGTTTTAGATTTAAGTTCTCATGAAATAACAAATCAACTGAAAATTTTTGTGTACATGATTAAATGTTAATTTAAATTAGTTAGAATTTAACCAGTGTTGCTTGTAATGGTGACAACATATGAATTTATGTCCAGCTTTTGGTTAACTTCCTGCTATAAATGTTATTTCTACAATAAACAGTTTTACCAATATTCTCTATGAGTTATTTTACACAAATTGGAAAAAGTGAAAGTCTTTCTTACCACTTTTAAATATTGAGAAGTCAGTACATTATTAGCTTCACATATATATTCTTTAATAAAACTATGGTCATCAAAACTTAAAAGTACAGTAACATTTTCCCACATTGTCACATTTCTTAAAACACCAATATATAAGGGAGGGAATAGTTTACATCCATATACACATGCATACTGTATCAGTAAAACCTATTAAGCAAAATCCCATAGTTTAAAAAAATTTGATTTGGAAATAATTTCTAATGTTGTTAATTATTGTAGAGTGACTACAAAATAAGACAAGGAATTATCATAATAGAGAATGATTGCCCTTTAAGTATGACTGAGAGGTTATAAAATTTAAAAGTTGACTTAACATATTGCTACTACACTAAAGAGATACATACACAAACAAGATCTTCCAAAAAAGAATCTAGTGAAGTTTAAGCGAAATCAAAAGTCGACATATACTAATGACCTTAAAAGTAGATATAACTTAAATTTGTGACCCCTGAGTTTCTCAGATGTGTGATCATTCTAGTCAATATTCTTTCACACATAGAACAAGCTGACATGAATATTAGAACTTATATTTTTCTATGTAATACTTTTTAAATTAATACCAGAGATTTTTGACAATAGATAATTTCATATTGAAGCAAGAAAAAAAATCTATATGAATTATAAAAACTCTCCTGCTCCCAAAGAATAATGATAATTTCAAAGGTCAGGAGTAAGACTAAGAAGACGATCGAGAAAACTTTTAAGGAATATTTTGGTAAAAAGTGACAATTTGAAAATTAATAATGGAATAATGATTGTATTTAGTTGGATCAATGTCAATTACAAAAATCGTGTATCTATAATATTATGTTACGTGGGAAAAATATAAAATATAAACAAAGTACATTGGCTCAAAAAATAGCATGACTATAACATAATACATAATGAGAATTGTTATATAAATGTATAACTTTTTTGATATAAACAGGCCTTTATGATATAAATTTGTATTGTTTACATATCTATATATCTAGGTCTATATGTATTCTAATATATCAAGTAAATGACAACTGAAATTATTATGAGATAGGACTATTTACCAATAAGGACAGTTTAAATTAGAAGGACAGACTGTACCAAGTGTTGGGAAGAATCTGGAATTATTAACAGCTCTTATACAGTATCAGGAGGAATGTAAACTGTTGCAATCACTTGGAAACACTATTTGATATGATCCACTGAAGGTAAACATAAGTTTAGCCTATAACAGAGCAACTTTATTCCCTACATATATATTTAACAGAAATGTGTATATATGAGTCAATACACAAGAATATGAACAGCGACATTTTAAAAATACTAAACTGGAATCAACACAAATGTCCATCAATCATACAATGAATGCATTAATTGTATTATATTCGTACAGTTGAGTATTGTACACAATGAAAAAACATATACCATTACTACAATGCAACATGAAAGAATCCCATTAACATCACTTAGGCAAAAGTGGTTATAAAAAATGTTGCAAAGATGTTGGTGTGCAATGGCGTGATCTCTGCTCACTGCAACCTCCACCTCCTGGGCTCAAGCGATTTTCCTGCCTAAGCCTCCAGAGTTCCTGGGATTACAGGCACCCACAACCACTCCTGGTTAATTTTGTATTTTTAGTAGAGACGGGGTTTCACCATGTTGGCTATGCTGGGGTTTTGAACTCCTAACCTCATCTTATGTGCCCGCCTTGGCCTCCCAAAGTGTTGGAATTACCAGCCACTGCTCCAGACCTGTAACTTTACTTTTTAAAAATTAAAAAATATTTGGTGTGGGATACTAAGACAGTGATTACTTGGGGCTGAAAGAAGTACAGTAACTCAGATGAGAACTAGGGAGCACTTCTGGGGTAAGGGTGTGTTCTGGTTTTTTGTGGGTTAGTTGGTTGATTTTTTTTTTAATTTGGGTAAAGGGTTACGTTGGTATTCTCATATAAATACTGTGGAAATGTATTGAGCTATTATTTCATGCTTTGTATATGAAATACATATGAAAAGTGTGTGTCGTATTTCAATATAACAGTTAAAAAATAGAAGTATTGCAATGATTCATCTTAAAGGCAGTGATATTTCAAAGGGTGATTATGGAATTTTAAAAGTATATCTTTAAAAAATTCAAATTTTTGGTACCTGGATTATGTTTCCTCAGTTACCACTAAATGGTATTATTTTTCTTTTGTATCTAGTAACATAACTATTACCCTGAGTAATTTGTTAAAATAAGTATTATTATTATACAAGGAATATGTTAGAAAAATATAGATAAAATGAGATACTAAATCTATGGTATAGATGTTTAAGGATTGATTTATATAGTAATTCATTTTTAATATTTCTTTTTTTATATGACATTAGTATTTTTTGTTTATGGTTTTTGAAATACTTGGGAATATAACGAATACAAAAATTTGTATTGATATTTATAATATCTAAGCAAATACAGTAAACTTTGCAATCACTGGTTAAAAAGTCTTTTATAGAAAGTCTTAAAGCCTTTTAACATCAGATATATTTAATATGTAAGAAGTCTATATTTTAAAAATATTTTCTGCACATTTATTTTAAAATACAGGTAATATTCAATAACTTAATATAATGGTATATTATAAAGTATTGTTTTCAAATTTTTCCAAATGATTGTGTTAAAAAAGGTTGCAACATTACAGGGGTGGAAATATCAGAAGGGGAGGCAAGGGAATACAATTTTAGGTATTCTTGGTTTCTTTTTTATATAAAATATGCTTTAGTTAACCCAAGAGCAACATGTTCAAGAATCTCATTGTTCATTATTTTAACTTTCCTCACTGATGCTTTGTAAGGGGCTAAGTGTTAAAACTAGAATAAATTTTAACAGAAAAATAAGGATACCATTAAATGTCACTTCCAATCTCAGATTAAATTGCTGCAAATGAGAAGCTTAGGAAAAACGAAGGCATTATGTAATCGGGGTTGAATAGAGCCAAGGTTATATATGACAAGAGTTCCAATTAGTGTCTATTTAAACAATGCCAAAAGGAAGCAGTTTGACAATGACTACAGGTTATTTCCTAGCACATGTTAAGAAATGCTATTTTCAGATATAAGTGACATAGAAAAGATGTACCATGGAAAACTTACATTTTTCCTATTAAGTTTTGACTCACAAAGGAAAACACTTAATTTTAAATATCTTTTTTAAAAAAAAGATATACAAAAATTCAAAAATATTGATTTAAATAAGATGCTATTTAGTTTAAAACCATTGTAAAAATAAATCCTCATAGTATTGTTTGGAAGCCGAAGACAAAGTATAAATTTTAAAAATGAGGAATTTTATGCAAATAAAATAATTGTTAGGGACGAAATTAAGTTCTATTGTCTCTGAATCTCCGAGAGTGAGCTGATCAGGAATGACGTGTCAGAGCAAGGGAAGTAGGTAGTTGGCAGTGGGCATGTGCTGAGCTAGCCAAGTGCTGAAAGTGCTGAAAATGAAATTAATGAACTTCTAGTAGATATTGAGTAGTTCTCCTAATGCTAAGCAGTTGTCCTCATCTTAAATTCCTACTCAATAAAGATTTTTATTTCACACTGTTGAAGATTCTTCTCTATATGAATACTATTTAGGCTCAAACTTAAATAAAGTTTGAATTATTTATTTACATGATATATTTTATCATAATTATAATGATATCCAATTTTATATGAAAATTAATGTAATATGTTTTTATAAATTGCATCTTTGTTTGAAGATGGTATTATATAAGCATAAACTTTAGAAAATAATAAGCATGGATCCATTTATAATTAGGAGAGATAGAAGATAATGCAAGTTCATCTGGATACATGTGGTAATAAAACACTGCTGATCTGAATGAACGCTTACATCTTCCAGTGAAGGGCACTAGTCTCAATAAGAGTGCTTTAAATTATTCCAGATTGACTTAAAACTGTAGATTAGAAAAGATGAATTGGCATTCAATTTAAAGATTTTACAGCCTGATTACATTTTGAAATCCATAGAAATTAATTTCGTGTGCAAATAGATTTATGTGAAACTTATTTTTGATGTGTAATAGAGACTACAGAAAGATTCTGTTCAGGTTGTTTTTTCCTTTTCCCTCATGATGGGGGAAAAACACCTATATATACTAGGAAAAAAATGCAACTTCTTTGGAGACAGACCTTTAATTTGTATTCTTATATTTTCATTGGCTTCCATAGTTAAAACAATACTTAACATTCAGTAGAATGAGAAATACAAATTCAATACCATTAGAAAACTTTGTTGCTTTTCTGGGCAATGAGTCTGTGTGTTGGTCATCTTCTTCGTCCCACTCTACTGCATCCTCTGGTCCAATTTCGCTACCCCATCTTTCAGATATAGGTTGCCTGGCCTTCTAACTTTCAGATGGATTTGGACAATAGACAGCCCTAAAAATTAAATGAAGAGAGAGAAATAAAACTGACATATTTATTTCTGAGGTCTCCATCTGAAAAGCCACTGTAGTATTGTGCTTAATTAGGCTCAGACCGGTGTTTAATTAGACATATTTCTTCTAGGGTGACCTTTGACATTTCTGTCTTCCCTAGTTTCAAATAACTGTTTTCTCTACTTGCTTTTTCAGACACAGATATTGTTACTGCATTCTGCTGGTAGTTACCATAACTGTGTTATCTCATGTGGCTTCCTAATACTATATACTTTATTAAATTTCATTTATTGATATTCCTAAAATTATACAATAGGAGTGTGCCATCTTCTTTTTTGTTAGGATTCTCATTGATACAGCCAATTGCCATTATTCTTTGAAGTAACATAAAATTTCTCTGTGAGGGGAAATCCACTTGCTAATGGTGAAGAAAAGTAGTTGTTAATCATTTCTTAAGGTCTGGATAAATTGTATAGACACCATGTCAGTATAATTTATATTCAATTTGTAAAGGTCTCATTGACCTTATAATTCCAAATGATGCCAAATACAAATAGTTTTCTTTATTCATCTTTTCCAAGTCCCATTTACTGTATTTGAATACAGGCAGGACACCTTATAATACCTCACAAGCCCAATATGAACTCACTGTACTGCTAATGGACATAGGTCCATTCAAACCCACAACATTTCCTGGGATACAAGCTATCAAAAGAAATGTACCTTCTACGAAAATTTTTAAAGACTTTATTCACTATACTAACTAATTCTTAATGTCTTGACTTGTGAGATTATCACCTAATCACTTAAGAAAATAAGTATGAAGGCCAGGCACGGTGACTCACACAAGTAATCCCAGCACTTTAGGAGGCCAAGGCGGGTGGATTACCTGAGGTTGGGAGTTTGAGACTAGACTGGCTAATATGGTGAAATCTCATCGCTATTAAAAATACGAAAGTTAGCCTGGCGTGGTGGAGGGCGCCTGTAATCCCAGCTACTTGGGAGACTGAGGCAGGAGAATCGCTTGAACCTGGGATGTGGAGGTTGCAGTGAGCCAAGATCCTGCCACTGCAGCACTCCAGTTTGGGTGACAAAGCAAAACTCCCTTTGAAAAACTAACAAACAAAGAAAAAAAAATAAGTATGAGGAGAAATTAATAATGTATATTTTTTAAAAGACAAATAGCAGTTTATGGAAGAATTAAATAAAAACATTTGAATCTAAAATGATGCATTTGAGAAGTTTATTATTTTAAGCATACATAATATTTTGGTTTTAAAATGTTAGTTTTCTTGCAACAAAACCTCCAATATGCTTAGAGAAAAACTCTGTATTAAATCTGTGAGTTATAGTGAAATAAGGAATATTATTAATCCTTAGTTTAGGCATCCATATCTACTTATCTGCTTAATGTTCTTTGTTTACATGCTATCTCAAAAGGAATTACCATACACCTGCTCAGTCCTACCATAGACCAGCATTTATTTTTGCTTTTTTCCACATGTAATCAATGTGCAAGATAGATACAGCTAGATGCCATGACAGATTAACTTTGAAATAGTGTTGCTTTACACAGTAGAAATTTATTCTCACTCAAATAAATCCAAGCGGCAGCAGTAAGTGGAATGTGGCAGTGTGAGCCTTGCTTTTCATAAAGCTGGAACAGCCATATAGTGATGTTGGTTATATATAGTGGTGGGCATTATTTCTATTCACACTCCACCGGCTTGAACTCATTAACGCAGGCACTCTATAACAACAAGGGAAACTACAAAAATGTACTCAAACTCCCTGCCTAGAAAGCATAGGAAATAGTTTTAAAGAAAAGCTTTCCAATCTCTGACAAAATCAGTCATAGTTCAAACAGACTTTTATTATCTCTAGTTAACATTTAAATCTCCTAAATGTTCTCCCAGGTTTTAGTCTGCAGACAATGCCCTTTGCAATTCATATTTAAAAGTGCCATATTTAAAGAAGATAAATCATAACCCTCTTTCCTAAATCATGTAAAGATTTACCTTCCTCCACTGAACATAGTCAAAACTCCTTATGATGATATTTAAATAAGACTTTACACTGAACAAAAATGCCTGTGTATCTACATGTCAGAAACTATTAAACAATAGAGTAGAGATCCACAAAGGAAAACTAAGCTTAAACCTGGGATAAGCAAATGATAGCCTATTGCATGTTTTTAAAATAATGACTAGGATTTCCCAGGAAGAGGAGAAAGGAAAGAATATTCCTAGTAGAGGGAAAACACACACACACACACTAAACGTGGATAAAGTAAGGAAAAACATTGCCCACCACATGAAATTGTGGTGGTAGTGATAATGTTTTAATATAATTTCCAAGGTTCTATAAATAGTGATTAAGTTATGCCATCAATTTTTAATCTGGCACATGAACTGCACTGAATTTTTTTTTTTTTTTTTTTTTTTTTTTTTTTTTTTTTTTTTTTTTTGAGACTGTGTCTTGCTCTGTAGCCCAGGCTGGAGTGCAGTGGCGCGATCTCTGCTCACTGCAAGCTCTGCCTCTCCCGGGTTCTCGCCATTCTCCTGCCTCAGCCTTCCGAGTAAGAAGCTGGGACTACAGGCGCCTGCCACCACGCCCGGCTAATTTTTTGTATTCTTAGTAGACACGGGATTTCACCGTGTTAGCCAGGATGATCTCGATCTCCTGATCTCGTGATCCGCCCGCCTCGGCCTTCCAAACTGCTGGCGTTAGCCACCGCGCCAGGTCCTGGATTCATTTTTAAAATATTTTATTACATTGAGATATAAATTCATACCCATTACGATGGCTATTAACAATGAACCAGAAATAGCAAGAGTTGATGAGGATGTGGAAAAATTGAAACACTTGTGTATTGCTGGTGGGAATGGAAAATGTTGCAGCTGCTATGGTAAATGGAATGGTGGGTCTTCAACAAAAGTAAACCCAAGATGATCGTATTATCTAGCAATTCCACTTCTGGGTATATACTTAACTCAAGCAGATATTTGTAACTCATTTTCATAGCAGCATTATTGATAGTAGCCAAAACCGTAGAAGCAACACAAGTGTCCATCAATGGATGAATGTTTCAACAAAATGTGGTATATACACAACATGAAATATTATTCTGTCTTTAAAAGGAAATAAATTCTGTCACATACTACAAAGAGAGATGAGTCTTAAGGAAATGCTAGGTGAGACAAGTCAATCACGAAAGGACAAATACTGTATGATTTCAATTGTATATGGTATTTAGTAAAATTAATAGCCAAAAAAGCAGAATGGTAATTGCTAATGCTGGATAAAAAAGGAAATGGAGAATTAGTGTTTAACAGGCATAGAATTGAAGTTGGAGAAGACAAAAAGTTCTGGAGATGGACGGTGGTGATGGTCGTGTAACAATGTGAACGTACTTAATGCCATAGAACTGTGCACTTTAAAATGCTTAAAATAGGGCATTTTGTGATGTATATTTTACTGCAATAAAAATATTTTGCTTTCAATGTATATATTGAGGTTTACTTTACCTTAAATGTGTCAATAATACTGTTCCTGTCACTATAAAAGTAAAATTTTCATTCCTTTAAATTTGGAAGATATATATGTTGGAGAATATTTTAATTAATTCCACTTGAAAAATGATTATGAAAATGTATGACATTGTATATTTGACATTTGCAGCAATAGAGAAATAATCTTTCTCAAGTCTGCATTGTGGTGTCCAAAAGGTGAGTGATTTTTGTATCCTCACTAAATAGGAGTTAATAAATTATCACAAATAAAATACAAATAAATATTAATAGTATATTTGTAATTGGGGAGATCAATATATTTCAGTATATTCTGTATGCCTTTTGCTTCAAGGAGCTCCTAAAACTGATCTTCAGAAGATGCACTCTACAAATATTTTTTATTAAAACTGTATTCATCATTTGTGCTCTCAGATCTAGAAATAGAATTCTGAGCATGCTATTCTTGCAGACTTCCAGGATGTGCTACCCATTTTATTCTGCACCTACTGAAGGAAAGCCTAAACAAATGGAAATAAGTTTTTCAGAATCTTATTTCATTTGGTGATTTAAACACATATAAGTTTTGAACCTGTTATTTCTGCTCATTTCTACCACATAAGAATTTTTAGAGCAGTTAAATTTCCAAAGATCTCTCAGACTTGTTGCAATGATACAGAAACAGTAACAAAAATATGTTTAATTTTAATCTCTATTGTTTTTCAGTAAATAGCTGAGTTGCTCCTTAGTGAAAATTGGCACTTTTCTTGGCCCCAAAGAGAAGGCAAATTATTAAGACTATAAACAGAGACCATCACTTTCTTAATATATAATTCATAACTCCGATATACCATCATCACTTTCAGATATTTCAGTTAGAATCTTCATTGCTTAATGTCTATCAGCATTTTGCCATTTTTATTATTTTTACCATGAAAACATTTTTATGGGTTATAAATAAAAATTGTCTTTTTTCAGATTTAATCTTTTTCATCTGTCTAAATTACTCTTCTCAGAGTGGAATATTTCCATCAATAAGGGAGAAAAATTATGCTTTATAGTTATACATAATTGTGCTTTGTAGTTATATAATATATAATGTACATATCTATCCACTCTCACATATGGCCATACAATTGTTGTTTTATATGACCCAAGTATATACTTAATATATCAATTTTCTCAACTCATTATTCCCATCTTTAGATTACTAGTACTTACAAAATATACCTATCTTGGCAAAAGAAGGTATTTGATTATTTCTCGTATTTAGAACGTTTTTTCATAAATATATTTAGTTTAAAAAAAAGGTATAATTGAACAGTCTGGCCATTTTAAAAGAATGATTAAGAAAAGACAAGATCCAAACGGTAGGATAGAAAGTATAATTATAGCAACCCTCAATTACAGCAGAGTTGATTTGCAACGTAAAGAAAAATGTGTGTGTGTGTGTGTGTGTGTGTGTGTGTGTGTGAGAGAGAGAGAGAGAGAGAGAGAGAGAGAGAGAGAGAGAGAGAGAGAGAGAGAGAAAGAGAAACAGAGGGAGACCTGGGGAGAGAGAACAGGGCGTGGACAGTGAGGAAAGGTGTGTGGAGAACTGTAGTCTCTCTGTAGATTAATACTGGACGGGATTTCGGAGGTTTAACTTGAAAAGATCTGGTGGAGGTGGAAGTAGCTACTGGCTGGAAAGAGCCAAGGGCTAAGGGACATTTGAGGAATCTAGAGGAACCTTCACAAGATATTATAAAAATACAAGTATATCAGGTTAACTTCTGTTATTTTTGCTGGGGCTATGTACAAACTCTAAGAGATATATATACATCTAAAATTTGAATTTCAGTTCATGTATTTGATCAATTCACGGAATGTTACCATGGGGATGGAGAGGCACTTTTAAAGTGAAAGTAAAACAGAATTTTTAACTGCAGTCTGTTTTTTATCTGTGTTCCTCCCACATGTGTACTTATGTTCTGTCATTTGTTCCAGACCAATTTCATGTCACAATCCCATTTGGGTTTAAGGTGTAGCTGAGTCTTAATTACAATTTAGTTCCTACCAAAATAGCATATGATGAAGCTTAAATATCGACCATGATATTTGCATTTTTTTTATAGGAGACTCAACTCTAGTACGATGGATGTTTCTCATCAGGTATCTCATTGGTTTAGTGCGCCCATTAAGAAGTTCCTACACTGTTGTCAATTGCAGATATCTATTCTCTTTTAATTTCATTTATTATTATGTAAATTATAATTGTTCATTTAAAAAATAGAACACAAGTAGAAACAAAATGAATTTAAAATATTAACCACATCTTACTACCAAGAAAAAAAATCTATCAATTTCAAGACTTTTTACATGTCTATGTTTGAGTGTCTTGTGCTATACATGCACGGACAAAATAAAGCCATAATATGTATACTATTTTATACATAATTTTTTAATTAAATGATAGTATATCATGTCTGCCCTTTAGCCTTTATGTAAATACATTTACCTTTATAATATATTTTGATATTGAGATGGCATATAACATCTTGGGTTCACCAAACTTTTCTAAATCAATGTTATTGTTGAGCATTATTTTGTAAATATTGTATTTTTATAAGAAATAACATGATTATTATTTCCTACAAAAATAAAAGTTTTAACTAATCCAGAGACTTAAGATATATATGTATCTTAAGAAATATATGTATATATCTTTATTTCCTGAGGAAAAAAATGTAGATGAATTTCTGAGGCAAAAGTTATGTATCACTTAATGCATTTTATTCATGTTCTCAAAGTTTTCATTAGCCAACATAGACACATTTACAAATCCCACAAGCAGTGTTTGAGGGTAACTGTTCTTTACACTTGGTTGTCATCTTTGAATAAATACCTTTTTAACTTCTTGAGCTACAACAGATATCTTGGAAGGTGTGAATAATTTAGGCAAGTCCTGCTTCACGCTTGTTGGCTTAAATAATTGTATTAACACTCCAGCTTTGCTTGTATTAGAGAAATAATGCAAAGTTTTTTATTGGTTAATATTTTATAAGGCTGAATGAGATTATCCCAAAATATGCAAAAGCATTTCTTAAAAAATACAAGGTCTTCGGGATGTTGTATTTAGCTATCTTGGTGGATGGTATTGATATACTCTATGTCAGAGGGCGGTATAGTAGTTACTTTATTATACATCTATGGAACAAAATGTGATATACTAGAAAGGAACACCCTAATTTCCCAGAGTATTTAATGCAAAATAATTATTTCTATTCATTAATTCAAATTAATTTCTCTATGTTAATGTTTTCTCTAGTAGTTATTTTTAACTTTCAAAGAAATTGTAAATTCATGATGGCACAGTTCATTTTTCTTGCTTGCTTTTGAATAACTTATTTTTTACAATCATCTTATAAAATAGAGCGTTTGATTCATTTTAAAATTTGGAAAGCTAGATGGAAAGTTTCTAAATGCTTAAATTATTTCATATAATAAGAACTAGTCTTAGAAAAGAGGTTACTTCCTCAGAACTACAAAAATGATCATGTTTCACACACATAAATAATGTATAGATCATTGAGCTAGTTGTTTGTGATAATTGCTTGGAAAATGCAAAAATGAAATGGTCAATTTAAGGAGATATCATAAAATATATGAGCAAAACCATGGAAGATTAAACATTCATAATAGGACATATTGTGGTCCACTCATGCTCATGCCGACATTCACCCAACTATTGTTCTCATGTCTGTCACATAGGACTGTGATGCTCATCATGGCACTGTTTTCCATGAATAGGGGCATGATGGGAGGCAAGGATGGCGAACTAATTACAGGCATAGTCTGTCCTTTGAGTAATGACCCTATCTCTAGCCTCTAGGGTCTGTCACTGCTTGTGGCACTGTGTCTTAGTCTTGACAGGCCAAACAGCTTTTACTCAAAAAGACCTGCACCATCTCTCATTTTTAGAATGCTGGCACTTAAAATTTATCAATTTCTGTCATCTCTGAAGTATCGACAGGAATGGTACCATTTTTTAAATTCTGTTTAATGATGTTAATGTTGAATGTGAAACAACAGCAATTAAAACAAAGGGGGAAGCCATATGATTATTTTTAATTAAAATTAGACTGTTTTGCAACTTTATTTTTACTCATATGATAATTTATTCAACATTTGTTCATTTCAGGGAGATACACAGGAAATAACCTGGCAGTAAAGATGCCCACATTTCTTATTTATTCATCAGTTCACACTGTTACACATGTCCCTCCAGAGCTGTCAATCATAACTGATCAACACTTGCCAATGTAATATTACCTGTCATTTGAAATGAACATTCCTAAGGAGCTTTCCTTTTTCTTTGTTACTATACTGAAATAAAACTTTCACTTGAGAAACAGAACTGCATTCCTGTGTTATGACGTATTGGCAATGAGACTCTGTGGGTCATACAAACAGGATTCTATAATGTGAAACAGATAATGTTTCATGTGATCCCCCATATATTAAATGACCAATAATCTATACAATGTCAAATGTCTTGAATACATAATGTTCTGTAAAAATTCAAATGAAATGTCTAACTTAGGTTTAGTATGAAATATAAGAAACAAATATATCTTAAACTGTCTGCATTGGCCGGGCGCAGTGACTCATGCCTGTTATCCCAGCACTTTGTGAGGCCAAGGCAGGTGGATTATGAGTTCGGGAGTTTGAGACCATCCTGGCCAACATTGTGAAACCCTGTCTCTACTAAAAATACAAAAATTAGCTGGATGTGGTGGTGCATGCCTGTAATCCCAGCTACTTAGGAGGCTGAGGCAGGAGAATCACTTGTACCAGGGAGTCGGAGGTTGCAGTGAACTGAGATTGCGCCACAGCATTCCAGCCTGGCGACAGAGCAAGACTCTGTCTCAATAAATAAATAAATAAATAAAACTGTCTGCATTAAACAACTTATTTTTCAACTATATAAATTATTAAACTCTGAGTATTCCTTTAGGACACTATCTTTTGGCCTTTTGTAGTCTCCACAGTACCAAACTGAAACTCTTCTAACATGAACACTTTTTTTCACCAACACTACTAGTCCTGTTACCCTGCAGATCTTCTTCACCCTCATAAGGATTCAAGAGCCAATTTCTGGAGCCAAGTGACAGGACAGCTAAAGAGGACTAAGGAAATATTAAATTGCAAGATTTTTTGTTTCTCATTGGCTAGACTGTATGCATTCTGATCTAGAGATGAATTTACAGATTAGTCACTACATTTGGAGACAAAATCACTGGGCATAAATACTTAATGATTTGTCAAGAAATAACTATGAATTACTTTTGCAATATAAAACATTTAGGTCAAGCTTGGTTAATGAAACTTTTATCTCAAATTCTGATCTTTGTCCCATCAACGGATAACTTCCATGTTCCATGTTCTAAGCATAAACAAGAAATACTAAAAAGCATTTTCTTAATAACTCATCAAAATCTTTTCTATGTGATCAAATTAATTACAATTTCAACATGTGTTCTTGTAATCTTGTAATCTTCAACAATCCTGCAGGGCTATGTCCAATAAAAGGGTTAGAGAGTATAGTTCAATAGATTTTATAAAGCATCTGATAAAATATCTCAAAATATATAGGTAGCAATATTACTAAATGGAGCAAATCCAGTATTTTTTGCTATCGATGTATTCACATACATATATGTATTTGTTATTCTTTGCTCTGCATGTTATAAATGCATTAGTATAGAGTTTTAACTGCTCCAGAGACTTGAAAATTGGCAGAGGTTGCTGCAATAAAGTTAGTCTTAAAATAACTGAAACTTCACAGCTGCCAAAAATATACTGTTGTAAAACTATAATCAGGACTTAGAAGAGACTTACTGTCAGATTGAAATTATTTGTAAAAGAGATATTGATGAGTCCATAAATCTAAGTGAGCATTTCCGAAACTTGAATGAATTGTGCATTAAAAAATTATAGTGTGGTGATTTGAAGATCTTATTCTGTTTTAAGAGTTGTTACGCACTTTTAAAGCAAGTAACAATTTAGAAGTATAATATGGATCAAGGTAATGTCAGGACATCTTTTTCTGAGAAAGAGAAGTAATTTAATATTTTGGTGTTATTTCCCAAAGTTGTATTTAAACTGTATGTACTAAAAGAGTGCTATCTTAATCCAATAGCACTTGTCTGTTTCTAATACATATTTTTTTCTCTCTGATCAATTTTCCAGTCTGTGCTATTTTCTTCATTTTTCCATTCTCTAGTTCTAACAAGAGACAAATAAATAAATTACTAATTTTATTTCACAGATATAATTCAGCTGTTGAAATAATGATAATATTTACGTCACTTGGAAAACAAAACGCAGTATAGAAAAATGGTCTAGTAAAAGGTTTAACAGATAAACTGGTTAATTGTATTATAATGAGCATTTAGGGCTGACAGAAAACAAGAGAGTAGATGAATCTAACATTTGCTGTTTAGTAATTGTATGGATACATAACCCAATACAAACATGAAAGAAAACAATCTAAGAAACTTAACAACAGAGTATACAACTATCACAGTTAAGTCTCTCCTTTCGAAAATAAATGTAACTCATCTAAATGGAAGGTTGGGCATGTTAAAAACACATACACCAATTTCAGTAAAACTTTGAGAACAAAAAAATAACTAAATTAGGACACTAAGTAATATACAAAATATTAAAATCTAAATAGAGATGCTTCCCAACTTATGATGGGATTATGACTCAGTAAATCCACTGTAAATGGAAAATATAATAAATCAAAAATGCATTTAATGTACCTAACCTATGGAACATCATAGCTTAGCCTAGTCTGCCTTAAATGTGCACAGAACATTTACATTAGCCTATAGGTGGGCAATATAATCTAATACAAAGTCTATTTTATAATATGATGTTGAATATCAAGTAATTTATTGAATACAGTATATTATGTCAAAATTGTGATGATTTTGTACCAGGTAAGGGCAAAAGAATTGTTTGTTGAACCATCTAAGCTGGGCATCTGTATTTCAGTCTAACTGAACTGTAACATTTTGCTCTTACTCTTGAGAAATCTTTTCTTCATACAACAGACATTCTAGACTGGCTATATTGAACAGTAATAGGAAATTTTAGGAATGCAAGCTGAAACCATTTATCTTGATTACTAGAAAGCCTAACAGAAGTAATTGGCCCATACATATTTTGTCATATAATTCCTGATCATTTCCAAATAAGTTATCATACTCTACAAAATGTTAAGAAAGAGGAATAAATCAAAATATTTTATTTTCTAACCATTAATATTTAAAGAAGCACAAAAAAGATAACGGAACACAATGTTGCTTTTTTTAAATAAATCACAATCAAACAACAAAACCGTTGTATTATAAATCTATCTTTAGAAAGGATAATCTGGTTAGGGAGTAAAATTACTAACAAATGTAAATTTGTCAGTTAGTTGTCCATGGAAAGTTTTCATAGAGATATTGTAGAATAATAAATTATATAAATATTAGGGAGATATATTCTCCTAGTTTATAATTTTTTTGGTTTCCTACATCACAAAATTATTTTTATCTACTGTATTTTATCAAATTAGAAATAATACAGGTTAATCACAATACTTACAATAAATCTTAGAGAATTACCTTTAACCTAGAACCAGCTAAGAATTTTTGGTGAATTATTTAACTTAATTGACTTGTGAAATAGAAAAATTCTGGGAAAGATCTTTGTCATCTTTATAAAAGAAGAAAAATAGAAAAAGAAAAAATAGATTGACAGGCATTGTCCTTTATTACATTAATAGAATGAAGAATATGGAGAAATGGCAAAGAGAAGGTCTAAAATATGATTCAACAAAATCTCAAGTCTGCATGTCTGTTTTGGGAAGAGGAATGTGAATAAAGATAATTTTCAGAATGAGCAGCCAGAAATGTAGATAAAATCCTGTGGAGTCTAGTCTCAGAAAGCAAAGGAAACCCAAGTCTTTCAAGATTGAGACTGTAAACAATGCCAAGTACGGAAGATAGCCTCTGTAACATATCGACGATATTGATGAAATCTGGTTTATGAAATGTTGTGAGTGGGAACGAGCTTGCAGTCACATAAAAAAAGAGTGAGAAATGAGATTCCGTCAGGGAATGATTCAGCGTCATTAAGACACAGTAGTAATGAACGTGGACTACTAGTTCCAAAACTTTTGCTATAAAGAGAAGAGTTAAGATAACAGTAAATTCAGGGGAATACGAAGTTTTAAAAGTATTTTCTTATTTTTGTTTTTGTGGCTGATGCTTGTACAATTAGAGAGATATGAAAAAAAGAAAAGGTTGAAGTTCGAATGGAAATTTTCAGAAAGAGGAGAATCAAAAAGCATAGTCCATGGAAATAAGTCTTTGATAGAATTGCAAAAAGCTGTAGTAGGAAACCAGGGAGTTAAATTTATACAAGCGAGTTACAGTAATTTCAGTGTGATTGAAATGAGGAAGAAAATAATATTTTTGGAAGCAGTTGATTTTTTTTTTTTTTTTTTTTTTTTTTTTTTTTTGAGATGGAGTCTCGCTGTGTCGCCCAGGCTGGAGTGCAGTGGCCGGATCTCGGCTCACTGCAAGCTCCGCCTCCCAGGTTGATGCCAATCTCCTGCCTCAGCCTCCGGAGTAGCTGGGACTACAGACGCCCGCCACCTCGCCCGGTTACTTTTTTGTTGTTGTTGTTGTTTGTTTGTTTGTTTGTTTGTTTGTTGGTATTTTTAGTAGAGACGGGGTTTCACCGTGTTATCCAGGATGGTCTGGGTCGCCTGACCTCGTGATCCGCCTGCCTAGGCCTCCCGAAGTGCTGGGATTACAGGCGTGAGCCACCACCCCCGGCCCAGCCGCTGAATTTGTATGTTTACTCAGAAAAGTAGACAAATTTCATCTGTAAAGAGAGAAGTGGGTTGTCAGGTGAAGAGTTTAGGGCAATAAAATAAAGATGGCATGAAATTGTTAATGTTATGAATGTGGTAGAAACCTAACTAAGGAACCTAAGTCTCATAGGGAGAAATTTGTGAATGAAAGAATAATACTGAAATAGAATTGATTCCTGTAGTCTCTCTCTTCCAACAATTAAATCACAAAATGATGCTGCTTTCTGAATTATTTGTGGTTCTACTAAATGTTCAGCCCTTATGAAATCAAAGAATATAATTACATTTTATATTGATTGTGTATCTCAGACCCTCAGCACAATGCTGGCACTTGGTGATTAATATATTCCTTTTAAATTAAAAATAAATGCATTTATGTACACTATAGATCTCAATTAGTTTGACAAACAATTGCAAATGACTGAGACATTTGTCGTAGTAGGAAACAGCAGCCAGAGAATGGAGAGGTTAAATCTGAAATTTCAGATGTAGTTCTTTTCTGTATTGATAACAAAGTCTAAAGAATGGTCTTGTCAGTAAATGGCTTATGTGAAGTAAAAGGGAAAGTTGTTTTAAGTTATGGTGGAAAGGAACTTGCAAGTTTTATAGGCAGCAAGTTTCTTCTATGAATATATAATTTTACACACACAAAAAAAAGTAGTTGGGAATACATGTTAAACTTATATAATATAGAGGGAGTTCCTTGGCTTATGTAATAAAAGAAAACATGGCATTTTTTTTCATTTGTAATTTTTTTTTTTTTTTTTTTACAAAAGTTAAAATCTATACTGATTTGGAAGGTAAAAAAAAACATAAAGGGTGTTATAGAGCCCTGAGGTGATTCTATTGCCAGAGCAACAGAGAAGGGAAAAGAAAGAATAAAAAAGATCAAACAATAAGACATAAAACAGTAAGGGATTGAAAGAAAATTAATCGTATATTTGAAAGACTGCAGAGCTCATCAAACTAAAGTAAAATGTCAAATATGAGAAAGGTATTTTGTGGAATAAATCACAAAGAAAGGGACTTTGGGGAATTTTTAAAATAATTATTAGCTATTCTTTGTGCACCTGAAACACATCTGATACCATACTAAGAAATTTACATTTATTAAATAATGCAATGCTTCCACAAATCCTCAGAACTAGATATTACTTCTTAATACTTTACAGATGAGGTGACTCAGGTTTGGAGTAGGTAGATGATTCTGCCAAAATGTTACAATAAACATGTGGAAACATTGGGAATTCAAACTTGCTTGGCTCACTTCAAAATATATATCCTTAGCATTATCCCCTGTAACTTGTCTATGATTACAATGCTATGCTCTTACTACTTAGGCTACAATACAGGACTAAATAGGTAGTCAGATATTTGGCAAAGGAGCCATAAATTGTAACCTCTATAGTAAAATAAAGGAGAAGTTAATAAGGAAATTTGTTATTGAGGATGAAGAGTTGAAGACTAATAGCAAATGAGCAAGAACAAAAGAAATGGCATTTTACATGAAACGAAACTGACAAATATCCAGTGTTCAAATTAAAAATCTAACAGATGTGGTTATATTATTTTCAATTCCCGAGGAAGCAGATTCTGAGACAAAGATATGACTCCAAATAATTTACTTTGGGGATTTTGACATGAAATACCCACAGAGGAGTGCAGAAGTGAAAACAAAAATAAAGGAATATAATAGAAAATATGTTATCAAGCAACTTATTATGAGCAAGTAGGACTCAATGCTTCTGAAGAATTATGAAAAAAATTGTACAATCTGCACCTCTAGTTTATTCTCTGATGGGTTAGGGAGCTGAAACATGTATAACCACTTTCACCAGTCATTGGTTGAAAGCGATTTCAAAGGGGTGTTAATTCCCTGGTACTTCTGGCCTGCCATGCATGCATGCTGAGTGAGCTCTGTCAGCCAGATTAAGTGGATGCTGACCTTGCTATTTGGCTAAGTATGTCTGAAATAGTAAACACTAAAGGGATATGACGAGAGCATCAACAGTGTCTGCTACAGTGATATTGAACTCAGAAG
Organism: Macaca mulatta; assembly: GCF_049350105.2. Classification (NCBI taxonomy): domain Eukaryota; kingdom Metazoa; phylum Chordata; class Mammalia; order Primates; family Cercopithecidae; genus Macaca; species Macaca mulatta. Next base: position 56,391,955 of record NC_133422.1, read on the forward strand.
TATTAAAACATCAAAAAATGAACTTCATATATGGTTCAAGAAAATCTAAAGATTAGTTCTCATATTTGAAAATTGTATTATAATATTCCATGCACTCACTGAGTGAGGGAGAATGAAACGTAGTGTAACACCACTACACTTAAAAGCAACACTTAGTAGTGAATTTATATAATAAGATGTGTCTATTACAGAACATATTTACTTACCAAAATAAATTACACTGGAAACACCTGCCTACTTTTGAAATTTCTTTTTTACAACTAACAGGCACAATTCTTTACCATTTTAAAGTTGTCCTTGCTAGATCTAGATAAGTAAGCCAACACAAAGTACACATATGCAGAATTTGCGGTAACTTGTGATAAAACACATATGCTGTATGGTTTGTTGGGATTTTAAAAAATGTAAACCAATACCAATGACAGAATGAGGTGACATATGCTAAACATTGAAGAAATATTGAAACAAAAGCATCTTTCTTAGCCGCAGAAATTGACTCACACTTTGCCAAAACTTAATATTAATTTTTGAATCTTTAATTACAGAAAGGGGAATCAATTTCTCAGAACTAAAGTTGAGCTTCAGTAATACATCCAAATAATGCTCAATAACATATAGTTTCCTCAATAATTATGTCAAGTACTGAAATTGAGTGGATATACCCACTTATCATAAGAGAGACTTTGATGAAAGTTAAGGGCATAACTAAATTGCAACTCAGTGAAGAAGCTAATTGGTAAAGGCTGTCCCTAAGTATGCCATTGGTTTGTCTGTGTGTGTGGAGACGAACACTGAAAAACTGGAAGCAATAAATGGTTACATACAATAAATATATGGTAGCACAAATATATAAAAGTTCTTCCTGTCTGTCTTACTGATAATGACATAGGGTACTGAAATGGCATACGTTCTGATAGTCTAACATTATTCTTTGCATCTCTCAACCTGAAATTCATCATTTCAGCTGTACAATTTTCCACAGTTTGAGGAATCTCATGTTTGTTCATACTTTAAAGTCTTCATATTTGCTTTCCTTTTGTCTGGTATACAATTTTATTCTCTTCTATCTACAATGTCAAATGTCTGCTTAAACTTATCTCTTCCAATAAGGAGATAATGTTAGGCATTTTTAGAAGTTGTTTTATTAACTCAGTGCTCACTTTGATAATATTTTGACATGCTGCACACAATAATTTTTTAGCATTTCTCTACAACAGGATGATTTTTAAATAATGCCTTTAAAATGCTGCTTAATTCCAACCAATATGTGAATTCATCACATTGTATCTTGCAATACAAAAGTTAAAATACTAAGCACTATAATATTTTTTGCTTATTGTCTGACATACCCTCAGACAAAATTTTAAGTGTATGTTAAAGTATTAACTGTATGTGTGATGTTGTATAGCAGATCTCTAGAACTTATTTATCTTGAATAATTGAAGCTTTGTAACCATCAAATGACAATTCCCCATTTCCCCCTCCCACACCCTGCCCTAGGTTCTATGTTTGACTATTTTTGATACCTCATATAAGTGGTAATACATAATATTTGTCCTTCTCTGATTGGCTTATATCACTTAGCATAATGCATGTTGTTGCATATTACAAGATTTTCTTTTTCTAAAAAAGACTGAATAATATTCCATTGTATGTTTATACCAGTATACTTTATTCATTCAACTGGTGAACATTTACATTGTTTTTACATTTTAGCTGGTGTGAATAATGCTGCAATGAACAATAAAGTGCAAATACCTCTTTGAGATTTTGATTTCAATACTTTTAGGTAATATCAAGAAATGTTATAATAGTTCATTTTTTTTATTTTTTTAGAACCTTCATACTATTTTGCATAATGTATGATACATGTTACATTCAAACCAACATGTAAATAGGGGCCATTTTCTCTACATCCTCGCCAATACCTTTTACCTTTTGTTTTGTTGGTAATGCCTATCCTAACAAAAGATAATGTCTCATTGTGGTTGTGATTTGTATTTACCCAATGGTTAGTGATGTCAGGCATTTTTTAATATACCTGTTAGACACTTGTATATTTTCTCTGGAGAAATATCTGTTCAGGTATTTTGCCCAATTTTTAGCTGGATTAATAGATTTTTATAGGTTATCCAATTTGTTAAATTGTTCATTGTAGTTTCTTGCGATCATTTTTATTTCTGAGGCATCAGTTGCAACATCTCCTCTTTCATTGCTTAATGTATTTATTTGAGTCTTCTCTTTTTCTTAACCCAGTTAAAGGTTTATCAACTTCGTTTATCTTTTCAAAACATTAACTTAATTTCATTCGTTTTTCTATTTTTAAATTTCACATTTAATTCATTTCAGCTTTAATCTTTATTTCCTTCTTTGATAACTTTTGACTTAGACTTCTCTTCCTTTTCTAGTTCTTCGATGATTAAAGTTAGATTATTTGAGATCCTTATCTTTTTAAAGTAGGGATTTATTGCTGAAACTTTCCTGGTTAGCGGTGCTTTTGCTGCATCCCATTGGTTTTGATATACTGTGCTTATATTTTCACCTGTCTCAAGGTATTTTCTAATTTCCCTTTTTATTTTTTCATTGACCCATTCCATGTGGTCAGAAAATATACTTGTTACAATTTCAATCATCTTAAATTTGTTAATACTTGTTTTGTGGCCTAACATAGGCTCTATTCTGGATAACGTTCCAAGTGCATTTGAGAAAGATATACATTCTGTTGCTGTGAGTTGGAAAATTCTGTATATGGCAGTTAGTTCTATTTGATCTATCGCCTTTTTCAAGTTTGCTCTTTCCTTATTTCTGGCTTAGATTTCCTATAATTATTAAAAATAGGTTATTGAAGTCTTTTACTTATTTTGACATCTAATTCTTCATTCAGTTCTATTAATGTTTGCTTTGTATATTTAGATGCTCTAATGTTGGTTTCCAATATATTTATATCTTCATATATCTTCCTGAGTTAACCTTTTCATCATAAAATATAATAACCTTATTTATTTTTGTGATAATTTTGACTTTCTCTATTTTCTTCTGAAAATAAGCATAGCCACTCCTCCTGTCTTTCATAAAATATCTTTTTCAACTCTATGCTCTCAGACTATGTATGTTCTTAAGTCTATAATGTGTCTAATGTGAACAGCATATAGTTTAATCTTTGGTCTTTCGTTGTTTGTTTTTATCCATTCAGTCACTCTGTGTGTATTGATGGGGGAGTTTAACCCATTTACATTCAAAGTAAATATCAATTTAAGAGAACTTATTATTACTACTTTATAATTATTTTCTGTCTTTTGTGTAGTTCTTTTGTCCCGCTTTTACTGTCTTGCTGTCTTCTTTCGTTTTTGCTGATTTTGATTGTATTGATAAGCTTGTATTGTTTTCTCTTTTCTTTTGTATTTTCTATACTTACTTTCTTTGTGGTTACCATGGGGCTAACAAAATTATCTTATAGTTACGATTATCCGTTTTAAACCAATAACTATTCAACCTCACTTGCATACAAAAATTATATTTATACATCCCTCAACACTCCACCTGCCTCGGCCTCCCAAAGTGCTGGGAGGACAGATATGAGCCACTGCACCCAGCCAGATTTGATCATTTCCAATGACTTATCTGTAAGTTTGCTGATCTTTTTTCTGCTAGATCTAGTCTGCTGTTGAATTCCTCCACTGAAAATATGATTTCAGTTATTATTTTCCTTATCTCCAAAATTTTTGTTTGGTACATTTGATTTTTTTTATTTCTGCTAAAATTTTCACTTCTTTCATGTATTGTACTTCTGACACCTTTGTGCATACTTATGACAGTTATTTTAAATGTCATGTCTTATAAATTATATATCTCCACTTCATTAAGACTGTTTTCTGGAGATTTATTTTGTTCCTTTGTTTGGAATATGTTTCCCTGTTTCTTTATTTTTCTTGACATCTTATGTTGGAAAAAAAATAGCTGAGAAAATAACACTATTTTCTCAGTGTTCATAGAGAAAGCAACCCATTGTAGAGGAAAAATCATTCACAAATTAGCTTAGCCAGAGATTTTGGTAGTGTCTTAAACTTTTATGTGAGTGCAACCTGCCTTCTTTTTTTCTAATGGCCCTCCATTTCTAGAATCTGACTGTTCCTGTTAGTGCACTGAGACAGTGAAACCAAAGCCAATCTTTTGAGAAGCCTCCAGAAAAGTTGAATTGTTAGACTCTGTCCAATACTTTCCCTCCTCAGAGAAAACCTGATATATTTTGTTCTCTCCTGTTCACTCTGTGCTAAACCCATGAGAGGGACTATGGAAACTTGTTGCTTACTGGAAGAAATTACCATCTTTATTTTCACTGATCCCCTGGTGTCTAGAGTATTCCAGGCTCTAGCATTCTGAAGCAGTCAACACAGAAGCCATTTCTTTGGACAGCACCCAAAATACTTGGAACATTAGATGCACAGTCCAACTCTTTCTCTCTTCAGAGAGAAGCTTGGAGGTGATTTTTGTTTTCCACTTACTCTGTGCTAAGTCTAAGGAGAGAAGTACGGTAATTGTTAGCCCAAACCATTGTCTTTGTTATTACAGGCCTGTAGGTGACTAGAGTATGTCAGTATGTCAGTTCCCATCAGTACTACTTTACAGAAGTCAGCCTTCTCGGCATCCTTGGAAAAGTTGGGACATTGATCTTTTGGCTGGTCAGCTCTTTCCCTCCCCAGGAAGAAACTGGGAGCTTTTTTCTCCTGATTATATGATGCTGTGCTGGCAGTAAGAATTATGCCTAGGTGTCTTTTATTTATCTATTGGCTTAACTGTGGCTTGGTATCTTCACTCAGGATGAAGGAGCCTTCCCAATAGTTTCTGGATTAATTACAAATAGAATTTTTCTGTGTATTATTGTTGAATCAGTGTGTTAATGAATGGAATGAGGGTCTAGGGCTTCCTATTACCCCATCTTGTTGACATCACACCCTATATTATAATTTAAATCCTGTGGAATCTCCAGTCCCTATGTTAGATATTATATGGAAGATTCTAAATATTCCCTTCTAATTAATTTTGTTTTTCTTCAAAATAAATATTAGTGTTTCAGACAACAACAACAAAAAAACACTGCATAACTTCTTTCTATATTAAAATGCCAGTGAAAGCACTGAAATAATTATTACCAAGTGATTAGAATAATATAAATTATTGAACTCATGGATTATAAATGACAATTCAATGAGATTAATCTTACTACAAGGTCAAATGTATATATGATTTTTTTAAATGTCACTCTCATTTTCTCCTTTTTTTGCTTTTAAATAATATTTAATTTAGTTTGTGCTATTGGAGAAAAAATTATTTTAACATTTAATTCAACAAATGGCAGGCCAAACTAGTTGGTATACGAGAGATTTCAACAAAACAATAAAGTCTTTAACAGAGTTTGTGTCCTTTGTAGGGACACGGATGCAGCTGGAAACCATCATTCTCAGCAAACTATCGCAAGAACAGAAAACCAAACATCACATGTTCTCACTCATTGGTGGGAACTGAACAATGAAATCACTTGGACTCAGGAAGGGGAATATCACACACCGGGGCCTATTATGGGGAGGGGGGAGGAGGGAGGGATTGCACTGGGAGTTATACCTGATGTAAGGGACGAGTTGATGGGTGCTGACGAGTTGATGGGTGCAGCACACCAACATGGCACAAGTATACATATGTAACAAACCCGCACGTTATGCACATGTACCCTAGAACTTAAAGTATAATAATAGTAAAAAATAAATAAATAAATGAATAAAAGACTAAAAGCAAAAAAAAAAAAAAAAAAAAAAAAAAAAAAAAAGAAAAAGAAAACTATACCTGCACTCTTATCTGTTTGTTTGCGATGCAGCGGGGAGGCTGACCAGAAAACTAAGTAAAGCTGCTATATTAACTTTATACTCTTGGTTAATCAATCTATTAAATTTTGTGGCAAGTAATATTTACTATTGCATAACTTGTAAAACTTTGTAGAAGATTGTTGTAGAGTTTACTTTATATTTATTTAAAAGCTTAAAGAAACTCATATGAAATATTTTTAGATATTTCTTTAAAACAATTAACTACATCTACCAATAAAGGGAAGTCAGGTGTACTAACCTTTAGTTGCTGAAACCATCTTAAGTGACCCAGAACTTTACAAAACTTCTATAAGTATGGCTGACTTCTTGCCCACTTTTTTACTTAATAGCTTTGCTCTTAAGAATCTCATGCAAAATTCATTGGATATTAAGGCAGAATGGATCATGTCAGCCTACTGTGCTGAAGCAGGAAGGATAGTGAGAATGGGCCTTTTGCTTAATGCTTATGACACATTGCAAGTAGCACCTAGAAACTTAGAACTGGGAGAGAGAAAAAGTAAAATTGCTGGGCTTTGCAAATGAGCAATATTTCTCAAGATGTCATAATTCATGTACCTAAATACTGATATTATTTAGTCCACTTTGTTGTATAGTACTGAGGCAGAGCCAGTTCACAGGAAAACACTTAGCCTCAGATTGGTAGAGATATAATATAAGATACACACCACTTACCCGGAAAAGTGATATAATTAAATTTAGAGGCTTAAGGGACGCTTCTCCCTAAATGCCACCAGACATTCAGTTAAATTTTAATTTTCTCTATTGCAGACCACGAAATATTTGCTGTTAGATACTAAGCAAATAACAAAGTGAGATGCCTACAGAAGAATAATAAAAGTGAGTTTGTTATATACTGGCTTATCCAGAGAATTCCTTTTAAACGTTTTCATACAACTATCTACATGATAAAAAATATGCATTCCAGCTGAAATTCTTTTAGCATATGGCAATAGTGGAATGAGAAAAAAATAATAATCTCAACTTTTTGAAATCACACTCCATAAATAAGTCTCAAAATAACATCATAAGTGGTTTTAACACCGATATATTTATTTAAAAGATTGAGACATGCTTTTGAAAAATTTAAAATATAGAAACAGCTGCTTTAAATTTCTCTATTGAAAGTAATTCCATTTATGTAAAAAGAAACATGAAATGTACATGCTGAAGAATTACAATTACTTTTTACTATGTTCTGGGTATTATTGTTAATAAAAGTGACACAGATGTATTATCTTGAGTCTATACATATTGTTGGAGGGGAAAACACAGTGCTATGGTGCTATGAGGAGTTGTACACTCCTATTTCTAAGTATTTTAAAGGATGTCAGTGCTTTTCTTAGGTTGGGATTACTTTTCTTTAAATTAGACCAACCTGCTATATCATATGGTCACTTAATAACTCTTCTCATTACATGCATCCAGGGTATATTTTTGTAGAATAGAAATTGAATGTATTTAAAGGCATTTAAAAATTATGAAATACTATTCTATTTTACCAACAGATTTCTTTGTTCATCCATATTAAGAAATTAAGCTTCAAATCAGAAAGAAATGGGTTCAAATCCTAGTTCTCTTCTTGCTATGCAGCACCTCATGACATCTTTTAACCTTCTGTATTTTCTTTACTTTTTCTCTACTCTTTCTTTTTATCCTACAGATATAACTATATAGATATAGGATAGATACAGAATATACATAGTGCATACATATTATTCTACAGAATTTATGTTATGATTACATCAGTAAACCGAATAGCCATTAGTAAATATGTCTACTCTCAACAGTTCCAATATTACCTTTATGGAAAATTTATGAAACTGTTCATCTCATCTAACCCTAAAATAAACATTTCCAATTCTTTAATTTGTAATCCATAATTTAACTTCCCCTGCTGGTCGTCCCAACTAGAATTATTTAAACAGTTATTTTAATAAAACTATCATATTAGCCATTGTCCTTTTCACTGTCTTGTAAATCTGCAATTTTAGCATATTTGGTACCCTACAGAGAATATTTATAACTATTTATTTGTATTCTATAAACTTAATGCAATGTTTCACTTGCTTATTATTATTTTATTTTTTGTAATACTTTAAGTTCTGGGATACATGTACAGAACATGCAGGTTTGCTACATAGGCATACATGTGCCATGGTGGTTTGCTGCACCCATCAACTCATCAGCTACATTAGGTATTTCTCCTAATACTATCCTCCCCCTACCTCTCACAACCTGACAGGCTCTAGTGTGTGATGTTCCCCTCCCTGTGCCCATATATTCTTATCGTTCAACTCCCAATTATGAGTGAGAACATGTGGTGTTAGTTTGCTGAGAATGATGATTTCCAGCTTCATCCATGTACCTGCAAGGGACATGAACTCATTCTTTTTTATGCCTGTATAGTATTCCATGTTTATAGTAGAATGATTTATAATCTTTGGGGTATATACCCAGTAATGGGATTGTTAGGTCAAATGCTATTTCTATTTCTAGATCCTGGAGGAATTGCCATACTGTCTTCCAAAATGGTTGATCTAAATTACACTCCCACCAATAGTGTAAAAGTGTTGCTATTTCTCCACATCTTCTCCAGCATCTGTTGTTTCCTGACTTTTTAATGATTGCCATTTTAACAGGCATGAGAAGCTATCACACTGTGGTTTTGATTTGCATTTCTCTAGTGACCAGTGATGATGAGCTTTTTTTCATGTTTGTTGGCCACATAATGTCTTATTTCAAAATGTCTTATTTTGAAAAGTGTCTGTTCATATCTTTTGCCCACTTTTTGATGGGGTTGCTTGTTTTTCTCTTCTAAATTTGTTTAAGTTCCTTGTAGATTCTGGATATTAGCCCTTTGTCAGATGGATAGATTGGAAAAATTTTCTCCACTTCTGTAGGTTGCCTGTTCACTCTGCTGATAGTTTCTTTTGCCGTGCAGAAGGCTTTAGTTTAATTAGATCCCATTTGTCAATTTTGGCTTTTGTTCCCATTGCTTTTGGTGTTTTAGTCATGAAGTCTTTGCCCATGCCTATATCCCGAATGGTATTGCCTAGGTTTTCTTCTAGGGGTTTTATAGTTTTAGGTCTTATGTTTAAATCTTTAATCCATCTTGAGTTAAGTTTTGTATACAGTATAAGGAAGGGGTCCAGTTTCCGTGTTCTGCATGTGGCTTGCCAGTTTTTCCAACACCATTTATTAAATAGAGAAACCTTTCCCCATTGCTTGTTTGTGTCAGGTTTTTCAAAGATCAGATGGTTGTAGATTTATGGTGCTATTTCTGAGGCCTCTCTTCTGTTCCATTGGTCTACCTATCTGTTTTGGTACCAGTACCACGCTGTTTTGGTTATTGTAGCCTTGTTCTTCTCTAAACTGGTTATTGTAACCAACACTTTGGGAAGCAGAGGTAGGTGGACCACGAGGTCAGGAGTTCAAGACCAGCCTAGCCAACATGGTGGAACCCCATCTCTACTAAAAATACAAAAATTAGCTGGGTGTGGTGACTCGTGCCTGTAATCCCAGCTACTCCGGAGGCTGAGACAGGAGAATCGCTTGAACCCGGGAGGTGGACGTAGCAGTGAGTCGAGATCACTCCACTGCACTCCAGCCTGGGTGACAGAGCAAGATTCCATCTCAAAAAAAGAAAAAAAAAAAAAAAGAAAAAAAAAAAAGGTTCTTATCTTCCTTGTATTGGGTTAGAACATGCTCCTTTAGCTCGAAGGAGTTTGTTATTACCTACCTTCCTGAAGCCTACTTCTATAAATTTGTGAAACTCATTCTCTGTCCAATTTTGTTCCCTTGCTGGCAAGGAGTTGTGATCCTTTGGAGGAGAAGCAGCATTCTGGTTTTTGGAATTTTCAGCCTTTTTGCACTAGTTTTTCCTCATCTTCATGGATTTACCTAACTTTGATCTTTGCTGTTGGTGACATTTGGATGGAGTTTTTGCATTGTTGTCCTTTTTGTTGATGTTGGTGCTTTAACTTTCTGTTTGTTAGTTTTCCTTCTAACAGTCAGGCCCCTTTTTTGCCGGTCTGCTGGAGTTTGCTGGGAGTCCACTACAGACCCTGTTTGCCCGGGTATCACCAGCGGAGGCTGCAGAACAACAAGGATTGCTGCCTGCTCCTTCTTCCAGAAGCTTTGTCCCAGAGGGGCACCCACCAGATGCCAGCCGGAGCTCTCCTGTATGAGGTGTCTGTTGACCCCTGCTGGGAGGTGTCTCCCCATCAGGAAGCACAGGGGTCAGGGACCCACTTGAGGAGGCAGTCTGTCCCTTAGCAGAGCTCGAGTGCTATGCTGGGAGATCTGCTGCTCTCTTCAGAGCTCGCAGGCAGGAACATTTAAATCTGCTGAACCTGCACCCATAACCACCCCTTCCTCCAGGTGCTCCATCCCAGGGAAATGGGAGTTTTATCTATAAGCCCCTGACTCAGGCTTCTGCCTTTCTTTTAGAGATGGTCTGCCTAGAGACGAGAAATCTAGAGAAGCAGTCTGGCTACAGTGGCTTTGTGGTGCTGTGGTGGGTTCCACCCAGTCCGAACTTCCCAGTGGCTTTGTTTACACTGTAAGGGGAAAACTGCCTACTCAAGCCTCAGTAATGGGTGGATGCCTCTCCCCCCATCAGGCTTGAGCATCCCAGATAGACTTCAGACTGCTGCGCTGGCTGGCAGTGAGAATGTCAAGCCAGTGGATCTTAGCTTGCAGGGATGCGTGTTAGTGGGATCTGCTCAGCAAGACTACTTGGCTCCCTGGCTTCAGCCCCCTTTCCAGCAGAGTGAATAGTACTGTCTTGCTGACATTCCAGGCACCACTGGGGCATTAAAAAACTCCTGCAGCTAGCTCCGTGTCTTCCCAAATGGCTGCCCAGTTTTGTGCTTGAAACCCAGGGCCCTAGTGGTATAGGCACCAGGGGGAATCTCCTATTCTGTGGGTTGCAAAGACCGTGGGAAAAGCATAGTGTCTGGGCCAGTTAGCACAATCCCTCACGGTAGAGTCCCTCATGACTTCCCTTGGGTGGGGGAGGGAGTTCCCTGACCCCTTGTGCTTTCTGGGTGAGGCAACACCCCACTCTGCTTCTGCTTACCCTCAGTGGGCTGCACACACTGTCTAACCAGTCCCAGTTAGATGAACTGTGTACCTCAATTGGAAATGCAGAAATCATCTGACTTCTGCATTGGTCTCGCTGGGAGCTACAGACTGGAGCTGTTCCTATTCAGCCATCTTGCCCGGGGTTGAGCACTTATTATTATTTTTAAACTTCTGTGGATTAAATATCAGCTACACCATTTCTTAGTTTCATTGTCATGAACAAAATTGCTCTGAAATTTAATCTACCCACCTATGAAACAATAACTAATATAGCTACTTAAAAAATTGTTTGAATTTAGTAAAATGATACATTAAATCCATAGGAGGAGAATACCTGGTACTTAGTAAGCCCTGAAAAATCAATATTATTTTTATTATTTTAAACCTGATTGAAAAGTTTATAAAATATAGTTTTACAAAATTCATGGTATAATGTTTAAGTTATTATCGTTATTATCTTCATTTAAAAAGTAAGCTATTTAACTTACTTCTGAGGAAATAAATTAGTCATTTTATAAGTGTGTGGTTTCTAATTTTTGTCCAAGAATTAACTTTGAAAACAAGAAATAAATAATTTATAATTATTATTTCTCACAGAAAAGCTGATATTTTTATCAATGGCATGGATTAAAATTGAGATGATGACTTAATAATTAAATCTTGAATCTTTGCTCACTAATCCACATTTAAGCTCTTAATATAAGACTCTTTTTACCCTCATATGAACTCAAATTTATGATATTTATCAAGAATTCATCCTTATATTGCAATTTTTATTGCTGGATGTTTCAAGCATTATCACTGTTTTATACCAATTCTCAGATTTTTGAATTCCCAACGTCAGAGGAAGGCTTTTTTCCCTATAAGATATAATGGTTTCCTTAAATCCATACTTTATCTCTCACAATGACATTCATTTTGAAATGTGTATTCTCAATCTTCAAACTACTTTCTCTATATCCACAATTTTTCAGCTTTCCAAAATATTTCTCTCAAGATTATGTTACCCTCCAGAATATAATGCTAGATATTTTCTCTGAACAATGAAAAATTTCTGAAAAAAATAGTTTTCACTCACCCTCTAAATCTTCTTTTATTCATACATTTTTAAATTATTTTTAATTATTATTTTCTTTTTTCCATTAAAATAAGTATCAATTTATCAGTGACTCTCTAATCAATAAATCTTATAATTTTATTATCATTATTCTTTAATTTTCCCTATTATTTTACTCTGTAAGTTCTTTCCCTATTTATTTTTGTTTTGCTTTTACTTTTGGTTACACTTTAGTCTTTGTGGTTCATCTTTCACCTCTGATTACACCTTCTATAATTATTTTACTGCATTCACTTCTATATGTCTATATACATTTGTATATGTCAGTTTAAAAAGATAGCAGCTATTAAACCCTTTCTCTCCCCAAACTTCAAGTGTTGCCTCTCCAAAGAAAATTCAAAATCTTTTTTTCACATGTGCATTATTCATAGTTCCTTGATGGAAATAGCAACCAGTGGTTAAGTTACCCCTCCTTTCATCTACCTACCCAACAAAACTCTGTTACATACCTTTAAAGGTATTTGCTTTTATTTGGTTTAATTTTTTATCTATGTATATATATTTTTAATTTTTAAGGATTATTCAGGCCTCATTTTGAATAGCAAAAATAGTGAAAAGAGATTACACAAAGGCAGTGACAATGAAAGTGAAAGAAGGAATCACTTTCAAGACACCTTTATAAAGAAGTGCTTAAAACATCTAAACGATGATTTTTTCACCTTTTCTCTCTCACATTTTCTCTCCATAATTTTCTCTCCCTTCTCCTGTCACTCTTATTTTCAGTGGTACCTAGATTATCCTATTTTGGAGTTTAAACCTATGGAGTGAATAGTAGTAAAGACTTTGTTTTGTTGTCATTCTCAATAAAATAGGATGAGCTTCACTGGCATGCAAATTATGCAGTAACACGATATGTTGTCCTCTGAAGTGCTTCATGCTTTTCTGCACTTGACCTTGTAAATTATGTATCCAGTCTTGCCTGTAATAGTGTGCTGGAAGGTATAGTGCCTATGACAGACTGCCTTTCGAAACAGCCACCACCCTAGATAATGTTTTCAATCACTTCTACCTCAATTATATTAGAAAGCTTTTTGGTAGTTTTTCTACTTGCACTTTTACCATTCTTTATAATGCTGTTAATCTACAGTTAAATCCAACTTCAATATAACATTAACTGTGAATTCATTATCCTGGCATTTCAAACATTAAATAGTATTACCCAATCCAGTTGTCTTCCACTGCTAATACACAGTAGGTATACACCTCAGAAAAGCATAACTACGTTTTCCTTGAACATGTTTCCATGCTGCATTACTTCAGGTCTTCCTAGAAGCAGACACCAAGACTGGATTAGACATACAAAAGATTTAATGGGAGAATTGTTTTTGAGAGAAAAGTCAGGAGCAACTGGAAAAGGTGAGGAAAATCATCATATCTTTTTGCACATATGAATATTTAATCATACTTCTCTATTAGGTTCTACCATTGTTATTACTTTCTGTGGTCTTCCTCAAATATCAATTGGCTATGAATGATTTCCCTTTGAAAGGCCATAATAACTCTCCTTTTCTAACTATACACACATACAAACACACACATACACTCCTCACATATATTAGAATATGACACATTATATTTCAGAATGTAGGAAATGGATTAATTTTTATTGAATCTCAAGAGATGTAAGGAAGAGAAAAGTAGCCCTGGTGTCTGGCCTGGTAAGAATAAACTAGGCCACTGAGTAGCCATGATTGTTCAAGACAGAAACAAAGCCACTTTATTATCATGTAACCTAGCTAGCCTTTTACAAACCTTTTTTCTAAACGGTAGTTGATTATGTTAACTATGTGTACAGTTGACTCCAAAATATTTATTGTCACTTTGTCTTACTGATTTGTAATGTGAGGATAATAAAAGTATCACCATATAGGTTTCTGTAGGGATTAAATGAGTTACCTACATATTAATTACCCAAAACATTGCCTGGCAGATGGCAAATCCTCAATAATGGTAAAGTAATGCTATTGTTGTTATTGTTTTCCCAGTTTTCAAACAGGAGGTTTAGTTTCCACTGTTTTGAAATGCTTAGAAATACTCATTTGATATAATATCAAGGCAAGCACAAAACTTTGTACATGACATGACTAGAGACAGCTCATGTAGCACATTCTTTATAATTATATTAATGAGTAATATTTATTTATTTATTTATTTATTTATTTATTTATTTATTGAGATGGAGTTTCATTCTTGAGACAGAGTTTTGTTCTTGTCACCCAGGCTGGAGCGCAATGGCACAGTCTCAGCTCACTGCAGCCTCTGCCTCCCAGGTTCAAGTGATTTTCCTGCTTCAGCCTCCCCAGTAGCTGGGATTACAGGTGCCAGGCACTGTGTCCATCTAATTTTTTGTATTTTTAGTAGAGACAGCATTTCACCATGTTGACCAAGCTAGTCTTGAACTCCTGGCCTCAGGTGATCCACCTGCCTTAACCTCCCAAAGTGCTAGGATTACAGGTGTGAGTCACCGCACCTGGACAAGAGTAATATTTATAATAATAGTTCACAACCCTATCAGACTAAAAGCCAAGCCTCCTTTAAAAAAAAAATTTCTAATGTCATTTTTGCTATTGTGAAATGAATTTCAAACATAAAATAGCATACTTGTATAAGTAACAAAACATTAATGCATCATGATAATTATACAAAAAATGAAAGGTAGTTTTATTTCATTAATATAACAATATGTAACTTATTATAAATCCAATGCAAAATAATGTGCAAATGGTCAGGTTTAACCTTACAGGAAAACATTGAATTATTCAGGCACTTGTACCTCTGCATAAAAGCAGCATAAATGCAACAGCTACAAATGTGTTGTATGGGGATATTACATACCACAAATGTCAGTGCCTTTGGTGAAATAGTTTTTAAAATACTGAACAATGCTTTAACATTTTCAAAAAAATGTAGAGTATATTCTTTATTAGGTAAACATGGTATTTTAACTTTGAAAAAAATAAAGACAATTTTGAAACTGAAAAAACTTGCTTTGGTGTTAGCAGTATTAGACATTATGGTCAGAAAACTTTTGTCATGTTGTCATGTTCATTAATGTATGGTGAGACACTTGGAAGTAGTGTGAAATGTCAGAAAATTCTTCCCAGAGGACAATCATCCTCAGCATGGCAGAATGCTTAGTATCTGAATACACCCATTATATCAGCATCATGCCCATCATTTCCAAAATGCCCCATATGTAGGGACTGCCCCATGCAAACTTATTTAGAGGTTGGATAAAAGGACAAAGAAAGTCAAATCCAAAATAAATCATGCCTACCAGGAAAGTTGGATTGCTATAAACTGAGGAATTAGTCATTCACAAATTAAAATTTAAATATTAAACAATCGAGTTTGTACAGATGTCAAATAGAAACTAGAAAGTACATATCTTGGAAAAATGTTATATGCTAAAACGTTAATAATCAGATATGGAAAGTGTTGGCCCTCGTAATGCTGAATAATTGATATAGTGGTGGACTGGTTCCAGAAATAGTGGAACAAAGGGCCAAAGTTATTTAAGGCAATTAACAATGTCTGAATTGCATGTGTCCATGGCATATATTTTTAATCTCTTGTTGAGAAAAACAGTTTGATAAAAATACCACCAGTTTAATGCCACAATATATTTTTTCATAAAGAGTAAATTTGATTATAATTTATACTACTGTCTTACAGAATTATTTATCTAATTATAAAAAATGTATTGAGTTTTCACAAGCACAAAATTAAATAGTTTTTAAAAATAGAAATTAACATTTATTTAATATTTATTTGTATAATTATTCCTATATATTTTACAAAATAAAATAAGAGGGAAAGTTTAGGTTTCATATTTACAGATGTGTCTTAGATCACATTTTTTTCAAGCTTCATTTAAATTTGAACTTAAGCTTAATTTTAAATTTGCATCAATGTTTTATTTTACTTTGAATTTAAAATTTTGGAAACTAGATTACAATACTCCCAAGACTCTTTGCTAAAGAGTTCCCAATGAAATATATTTAAATTTTAATTAAAATGAATTATTACATTTTCACACTTTATTTTAAGGAAACAGGGTAGAAATTGTTTTGTTGTTAACTACTATGGAGTCTTATCTATAGAAATTGTTTACTAAAATGATGAGTGACATCTATTTCACAAATGGTTTTTAAACTATATAATATACAAAACATATTTAAAGTATTTCTGTAGATAAAACTTCGGTGTGTTTAAAGTTTCTAGAAAACAACTTCTAATATCAAATACACATAGATTATTAACATGTTTGAAGGCAATTTAAATGTCCAAAATTTAGAAGGCGGCCTTGGTCAGACACTCTGACTCACGCCTGTAATCCCAGCACTTTGGGAGGCCAAGGAGGGTGAATCACCTGAGGTCAGGAGTTCAAGACCAGCTTGGCCAAAATGGTGAAACCCCGTCTCTACTAAAAATACAAAAATGAGCCACGTGTGGTGGCACACACCTGTAATCCTAGCTACTCAGTAGGCTGAGACAAGAGAATTACTTGAACTCAGGAGGCAGAGGTTGCGGTGAGTCAAGATCGGGCCATTGCACTCCAGCCTGGGTGACAGAGTGAGACTCCATCTCAAAAAAATAAAAAAGAAAGCGGTCTAACTTAAACTATTATTGTATAGTACAGAAAATTATTAGTAACTAAGATTTTATTGAGGATAAAAATACTAATCAACTATTACCTCAAGGCCTGTTACCCACTTTGTGGGTCAACTACAGTAGAAATTTAATTTAGTGCTGTTTTTTCTCTTCTAAAACAAGTTTTGATCAATCATGGTTTTAGAAAATAAATATTATTATAATTTTAAAAATAACATATATTTAGGAAAGCAACTGCAGCTAAAATATTTATGTGACCCAGTATTATTAACATATCTTAATAAAGAGTTTCCCTCATCCCTGGGATGCAAGGCTGGTTCAACATTCGCAAATCAATAAACATAATCCAGCATATAAACAGAACCAAAGACAAGAACCACATGATTATCTCAATAGATGCAGAAAAGGCTTTTGACAAAATTCAACAGCCCTTCATGCTAAAAACGCTCAATAAATTCAGTATTGATGGAACGTACCTCAAAATAATAAGAGCTATTTATGACAAACCCACAGCCAATATCATACTGAATGGGCAAAAACTGGAAAAATTCCCTTTGAAAACTGGCACAAGACAGGGATGCCCTCTCTCACCACTCCTATTCAACATAGTGTTGGAAGTTCTGGCTAGGGCAATCAGGCAAGAGAAAGAAATCAAGAGTATTCAGTTAGGAAAAGAAGAAGTCAAATTGTCCCTCTTTGCAGATGACATGATTGTATATTTAGAAAACCCCATCGTCTCAGCCCAAAATCTCTTTAAGCTGATAAGCAACTTCAGCAAAGTCGCAGGATACAAAATTAATGTGCAAAAATCACAAGCATTCTTATACACCAGTAATAGACAAACAGAGAGCCAAATCATGAATGAACTTCCATTCACAATTGCTTCAAAGAGAATAAAATACCTAGGAATCCAACTGACAAGGGATGTAAAGGACCTCTTCAAGGAGAACTACAAACCACTGCTCAGTGAAATCAAAGAGGACACAAACAAATGGAAGAACATACCATGCTCATGGATAGGAAGAATCAATATCGTGAAAATGGCCATACTGCCCAAGGTTATTTATAGATTCAATGCCATCCCCATCAAGCTACCAATAAGTTTCTTCACAGAATTGGAAAGAACTGCTTTAAAGTTCATATGGAACCAAAAAAGACCCCGCATTGCCAAGACAATCCTAAGTCAAAAGAACAAAGCTGGAGGCATCACACTACCTGACTTCAAACTATACTACAAGGCTACAGTAACCAAAACAGCATGGTACTGGTACCAAAACAGAGATATAGACCAATGGAACAGAACAGAGTCCTCAGAAATAATACCACATATCTACAGCCATCTGATCTTTGACAAACCTGAGAGAAACAAGAAATGGGGAAAGGATTCCCTATTTAATAAATGGTGCTGGGAAAATTGGCTAGCCATAAGTAGAAAGCTGAAACTGGATCCTTTCCTTACTCCTTATACGAAAATTAATTCAAGATGGATTAGAGACTTAAATGTTAGACCTAATACCATAAAAATCCTAGAGGAAAACCTAGGTAGTACCATTCAGGACATAGGCATGGGCAAAGACTTCATGTGTAAAACACCAAAAGCAACGGCAGCAAAAGCCAAAATTGACAAATGGGATCTCATTAAACTAAAAAGCTTCTGCACAGCAAAAGAAACTACCATCAGAGTGAACAGGCAACCTACAGAATGGGAGAAAATTTTTGCAACTACTCATCTGACAAAGGGCTAATATCCAGAACCTACAAAGAACTCAAACAAATTTACAAGAAAAAAACAACCCCATCAAAAAGTGGGCAAAGGATATGAACAGACATTTCTCAAAAGAAGACATTCATACAGCCAACAGACACATGAAAAAATGCTCATCATCACTGGCCATCAGAGAAATGCAAATCAAAACCACAATGAGATACCATCTCACACCAGTTAGAATGGCGATCATTAAAAAGTCAGGAAACAACAGGTGCTGGAGGGGATGTGGAGAAATAGGAACACTTTTACACTGTTGGTGGGACTGTAAACTAGTTCAACCATTATGGAAAACAGTATGGCGATTCCTCAAGGATCTAGAACTAGAAGTACCATATGACCCAGCCATCCCATTACTGGGTATATACCCAAAGGATTATAAATCATGCTGCTATAAAGACACATGCAAACGTATGTTCATTGCGGCACTATTCACAATAGCAAAGACTTGGAATCAACCCAAATGTCCATCAGTGACAGACTGGATTAAGAAAATATGGCACATATACACCATGGAATACTATGCGGCCATAAAAAAGGATGAATTTGTGTCCTTTGTAGGGACATGGATGCAGCTGGAAACCATCATTCTTAGCAAACTATCACAAGAACAGAAAACCAAACACTGCATGTTCTCACTCATAGGTGGAACTGAACAATGAGATCACTTGGACTCGGGAAGGGGGACATCACACACCGGGGCCTATTATGGGGAGGGGGGAGGGGGGAGGGATTGCATTGGGAGTTATACCTGATGTAAATGACGAGTAGTTGGGTGCTGACGAGTTGATGGGTGCAGCACAGCAACATGGCACAAGTATACATATGTAACAAACCTGCACGTTATGCACATGTACCCTAGAACTTAAAGTATAATAATAATAAAAAATAAAAAAATATTAAAAAAATAAATACATAAAAAATAAAATAAAATAAAATAAAATAAAAAAGAGTTTCCCAAAGGGAATTTAGGCAGTAATAGAATCAGTTTTTATATGAGATTTAAGTGAGTCATACAATCTAATTAATCTGAATTATGAAAAACCGTTCAGAGTGTCTGGTCAGTTTTATGCTATTATGCACTGCCACTCAGAGATAGTATATTAAGTAATGTCATAATTTACTGAAACCAGTGGAATACATTTAGAATTGATTCCATGGTTGTATAATAATTTATGGTACCTGAATGTGTGATTTTACTTTTTATTGTATGGATATTGATTTTTCCAAATAATCAGGAAGATTCTGATTGACACCTTGAAGATACATTTTTCTCTTAAAGATTTATGGTACCAAATAATTGCTCTTAGGTTTCAGTTGTTGATTTTGTTTTAAACCCAAGGTGTTGTTATAAGGTTGTTTTTAGAAAATTAGATAAGAATGGATGGAGGCTTCCTAGTGAGTGATAAAACAACTGGGGGTTTGGTCATTTTCCTAGGCATACTGGAAATAAAAACAGATTAAAATATAGACCAGCTGCCATTTACAAAAGCAATGAGTTCTTGGGGTTAGGTGCCATTTACAAAACCAATGAGTTATTGGGGTTAGGTGAAATATCATTCACCCTTTCATTGTAAATTAACACAAGAGAAAATGAATAGTAGTAGAATTTCTGAATGTTAATGTAGAAATACATTTAATTGCAGCCTCACTGGGTTTTAAGAGCAAAGAATGTCTAAATGGCAAGAATGGCTGATGTTGAAATTTTTGGAGAGTTCACATATAAAAGAATATTATAAATTATAATCATCTTAAAATTCCAAGAAACTTCTGGAAGCATATAGACTGTGAAAAAGCACCTCTTCACTCAGCCTGTCACAACTACCTCCAACACCAACAAGAACCACTTGGGACACAGAGGTTTGTTCCACCAATACTAATGCTATCACCTATGACACAACTACTTTGCAAAGACTGGAGAATTCACCTGCTTTCCCAGATCACTTCTGCCATTCCCAGCACCTGAGTAAGTCATCTGTAGGCCCAAGAATTGACCTGCCGGAACTTCCTAACATCAGTGCAAGCGTATGCTGCCCTGGCACACTTGACCCACTACTGCTACCATTGGGACTGGAAGACTGGCACACATGACATCCCAGTCTTCAGTAAAATTTCACCACAACCTCTACTAACAACCATACACTAACCCACTGAGGAAATTATAAATGTCACTGACACTATTTATAGCAGAAGAAATCATCTAGAGACTATAATACTGCATGTACCAAGAATCAAGCCAAAGTGCCCCACCCAACCAATACCATAGACACATTGTCACAAAAAAGTCATCTCCCATAAAAGGAAATTCAAAAACCTTATTGGAATTAGTGGATGAGGCCACTGTTACAACTATGTGCAGATATCAGAGTAAGAAGAATAAATAGAAGCATAAAAAAGCAAGAAAATATAACACCTCCAGGAATACAATAATTCTCCAGCAACAGTTTTGAATAGAAAAGAAATTTCCCTAAACCCCCAAAAAGAATGCAAAATTTGACACTGAAGCTCAATGAGATATGAGAATACTGAAAAACAGTACAAAGAAATCAGAAAAACAATTCAGGATATAAATGAGAAATTCACCAGAGATAGATATCATAAAAAGAACCTAATCAAAATTTTGAAACTGAATAATTCATTGAAGTAAATAAAAAATAAATTTGAAAGCTTTAAAAACAGACTAAATCAAGAATAAAAATGAATCTTAGAATTGGAAAATAGCTGTTTTGAAATAATCCCATCACATAAAAAATGATAATTGAAAAAAAGAATGAGCAAAGCTTTCATGATATATTGAATACCATAAAAGAAACAAATATCCAAAGTTTTGGTGTCTCAAAAGGTAAACAGAAACAAAAAATATTAGAACACTTATTTAATCAAATAATACATAAAAACTCCCCAAGTCTAGCAAAATATTTAGATACCCAAATACAGGAATCTCAGACATACCCAAATAGATACAATTCAAAAAGGTCTTCTAAATAGCATATTATAGTCAAACTGTCAAAAGTCAAAAACAAAACAAAATAAAAACAGCAAGAAAAAAAAGCATCTAGTCACTTACAAAGGACTCTTCACCAGAATAACAGCACATTTCTCAGGAAAAAAAACTTACAGGCAAGGAGATATTTGGATAATATATCTAAAGTGCCAAAAATTAAGACCTGTCAGCCAAGGATACTATGCCTGCCAAAGTTAGCCTTCATAAATGAAGGAGAAATAAAATCCTAGACTAGCAAAAGCTGACAGAATTTATCATTACTAGACTGTTCCTACAGGAAATATTTAAAAGACCTCTATACCCAGAAGTGTAAGAATGACATCCACCATCATGAAAACACATGAAAACATAAAACTCATTGGTAGACCAAACACACAAACAAAAAAGAGAAAAGATTCAAATATTACCATGAGAGAAAACCACCAAACCACAATAATATATAATAAAATAGGGGAAAACATAAAGAATATTAAAAAAAACAACCAGAAAACAATACAATAAGGGAAATGAGCTCTCACAATGAATAATAAATGGCTCTCGCAATGAATAATAATCTTTATTTAAGTGGATTAAGTTTTCTACCTAAAGACATAGATTTGCTGAAGATAAACAAATAACAACAAATGACCCAAGTCTATACTGCCTACAAAAATTAGTCTAACCTGTAAAGACACGTATAGGCTGAAAAGAAAGGGATTCAAACAGAAATCAAATGTGAGCAGGTGTAGCAATACTTAGATAAAACATACTTTAAATCAAAAATAGTAAAAAGACACAAAGAAGATTATTATATAATGATAAAGGGATCAATTCAGTAAGAGAATATAATAACTAAATATGCATACATCCAACACTGGAGTATCAATATATAAAACACAAATGTTATTATATCTAATGGGAGAGATAGACTCCAATACAATAATCACTGGAGACTTCAACACCCAACTCTCAGCATTAGACAGATCATCTAGAAAGAAAACGAATAAAGAAACATTGAATTTAAATTGCACATTAGATTAAATGGACCTAAAAGACATTTACAGATCATTTTATCCAACAGCTATAAAATGCATATTCTTCTCATCAGCACATGAAACGTTCACCAGGATAGACCATACATTAGGACACAAAACAACAAATCCAACAAATTTGAAAAAAAAAATAGATATCAAACTTCTCAGACCACAGGGAATAAAATACAAAATCAATAACAAAAGAAACTTTGAAAAATGTGCAAATACATGGAAATTAAACAACATAGCTTTAAATGATCATTGGGTCAAAGAAGAAATTAAGGACAAAATCAAAAACTTCTGGAAAGGACTAAATATAGAAATGACACACCAAAATGTATGGTATATGGTAAAAAGCAATGCTAAAAGGCAAGAGTATTACAATAAACTCTTACATCAAAAAGTTAGAAGAAAGACTTTAAATAACCAACCTAACTAAGCACTTGTAGGAACTAGAAAAAGTAAGAACAAATCAAACCCAAAATTAGAAGGACAGAAATAATAAAGATTACAACAGAACTAAATGAAATCGAGACCAATAAAACAATTCAAAGGATCAACAAAATAAAAAGGTGATTTTTTTTATAAAGATAAACAAAATTGATAAAGCGACACTACAAACAATTGAAAAGACATCCTATGTTCGTGGATCAAAAGAATTAAAATTATTATATTGCCAAATCAATTTATAGATTCAATGTAGTCCCCACCAAAATACCAATGAGATTTTCACAGAATTTTTTTAAAAATCCTAAAATGTGTATGAAACTAAAAAACAGCCTAAAGGACCAAAGCAATTCAGAACAAAAAAAACAGAGCTGGAGGCATCACATTACCTACCTTCAAAATGCATTATAAAGCTGTCGTAACTAAAACAGAATAGTATTTGTGTGAAAACAGACATATAGACCAAAGGAATAGAATAGAGAGCCCACTTATGTAATAAATCCACATACTTAACAGCCAACTGATTTTTGACAAACTTTTCCAGAATATACCTCAGGGAATGAACATCTTGTTCGATAAATGGTGCTGAGAAAATTGAATATCCATATGCAGAAGAAAGAAATTGGGCTCCTATCTCTCTGAATACAAAAATCAACTCAAGATCAATTAAAAACTTTAACACCTAAAACTATAAAACTACTAGAAGAAAACATAGTAAAACACTTTAGGACATTGGTTTATACATTGACTAAAACATAAAAAGCACAGGTAACAAAAATAAAAATAGACAAATGGGACTATATTAAAAGTTTTCTGCATAACAAAGAAAAAAATTGACGGAGTGAGGAGATAACCTTTCAAATGGGAGAAAATATCTGTAAAGCATTCATCTGACAAAAGACTAATATCCAGGATATACAAGGAACACAAACACCTCGAGTTAAACAAACAAACAGACAAAAACAAAACAAACAAACAAAAAACAGATTACCCCTTTAAAAACTGGGAGAAGGATATGAATAGATAATTCTTAATCATAAGGGAGATGCAAATTAGAACCACAATAGAATATAATCTCCTCCTACTTAGAATAGCCATTATTAAAAAGACAAAAGATAACAGATGCTGGCAAGGATGCAAAGAACAGAAGAACTTTTACAGACTGTTGGTGGAAATGTAAATTACTACAACCACTTTAAAAAACAGTACAGAGATTTCTCAAAAACTAAAATTAGAACTACCAAATTATCCAGCAGTCCTTCTTTCAGCTATTTATCCAAAAGAAAATAAAGTAGCATATCAAAGGGATACCTGTTCTCATGTGTTTATTGCAGCACTATTCACATGAGCAAAGATATGAAATCAACCGAAGTGTCCATCCATGGAAAAAGGAATAAAGAAAATACGGTACATATGCACAATGAAATGGGATACTATTCTGCCATAAAAAAGAATGAAATCCTACCACTTACAACAACATGGATGAAGCTCAAAGTCATTATGTTAAATGAAATAAGACAGGCACAGACAGACAAATATTAAATATTCTCACTCATATGTGGAAAGTAAATAACTTGATCTCATGGAGGTAGAGTGGAGAAAGGTAGACACCAGAAGCTGGGAAACTATGTTTGAGCAGGAAAAGGGGATTGAAGAAAGGTTGGTTAATGGGTAGAAGCATAAAGTTAGATAGAACATGTAAGTTCTAATGTTCGACAGCAAAATAGGGTGACTATAGTTAACAACAGTGTATTAAATACTTCAAAGTAGGTAACAGCTAGGACTTGAAATTTTCACAACACACAGAAATGATAAATACTCAAGGTGATGGATACCCTAAATACCCTGAGTTGGTCATAACACATTCTGTGCATGTAACAAAATAGCACAGGTATCTCATAAATACGTAAAATATTTTGGATCAATAGAAAAGCTCCTCTTTATCTTGAACTGTTTCCATTAATCCTTTACATAATGCATAATCACTTACCATCTCCAACGGACATGGAAACCCATTTTTAATTCCTGTGTCTCACCCAGCCTTTACAGTAACATTTATTCTTCTTTCAGCCTGAGGCTGTTTCAGTGTGTAATGAGGAATTTGGCTGGTTTTAGCCCTGGTTCCTGAGAGATAATGTTTAAATATTTGGAATTTGTCCAGTAATAGGCGTGTATTTGTTATTCATGGTGAGTCTGTCATACCACACCTGACAGTTTATGCTAAGAGGTGACTCAAGTTGGGCCCCTAGTTTATGCTAATGATATAACTAAACATGGGGATGGCCACAACAGAAAGACTAACCATATGATTAGATAATTTGGGCTTCAAGCCTTGTGATATTAACCTGGCCTCTATGGAGAAAAGGGAGGATTGAGATTCAGTTTGACCACGTCTATTAATTTAGTCAATTATACTTATCTGATGAAGCTGCATGAAAAAACATAAACAGTGAAACTTGGGTAATCTCTCTGGTTGGCTATACTCTGGTTATTGTTACACATTGATGTGCTGGGAGGGTAATAGATCTCCGAAGAAACTTCATGTTTTGGGTACTCTCAAACCTTGCTTTATGTGTCTCTCTTTGAATGGTTCTGATTTGTATCTCTTTTCCTATAACAAACCTGTAATAATAAAGTGTTCTGAGTTTTGTAAGTCATTCTAGCAAATTTTCTAACCTGAAAGGATAGGAACCTCCAAAATTTTAGCTCTCTGTTCAGAAGTAAAAGTGGCCTAGGAACTCCAAAACTGTGGCGTATGTCTGCAGTAGGTGACTGACTGGAAATTGTGGAGAAATATTCTTTCAGACTGCGACGTTTGGTCCAATACTAAGTAGCTGGAGTCAGAAGTATTTGCACCTGGGATGTTACATAGCTGTGTCTGTCTTAGTCAGTTCAGGCCACTAAAACAAAATGACATAGACTAAGAAACAAACATTTATTTTTCACAGTTTTAGAAGCTGGAAGACTCAAAATCAAGGTGCTGGCAGATTCAGTGTCTCATGAGGACCCTCTTCTTGGTCTGCAGATGGCTATCTTTCTTCCTCACCTGGAGGAAAGAGATCCTGTATCTGTTTTACAAAACCATTAATTCCATCGAAAGAACCCCACCCTCAGGAACTACTCTAGCCATAATTACCTCTCAAAGACTCCACCTACAAATACCATCATACTGGAGGCTAGAACTCCAACATGTGAATTTGGGGGGACAAAAACATTCAGTCCTTAAGATTGTCCAAAGAGTAAACCATATTGAAACAGAATTTTTCGCCTGCCTCTTCGTGGGCAGGAACTGGAGTGGCTCATTTCACTCAGCCCATCACTGGCCCCTCCTTGCAACAGGGAGCCTGCCAGCAAGCGAATGCGGGAACCAGAGGGAACGAATTCTGAAACTAGCCGGCCACTCCTCTCTGGCCGGAGCCGGCTCTGTGTGCGCCCTGCATCAGCGTCCAAGCCCTGGTCCTCCTGGCACTTGGGTTCTTGTTCCGCATCCAGGAAGAATCAGATCACATGAAGGGATAAAAGGTAGTGTATGCGGAGGATTTTAATGGGTGATGGCTCTCAGTGGGACGGGAGTTGGTTAGGCGATGGTGTGGGAAGAAAGCGACTTTTCCTGAAGCTGCACAATCTGAAGTTAGTTGCGTCTAGGCATATTCTCTGACGCTCAGCTGCTTGCACCTCCAACTGCTTGCATCAGCCGCTTGGGTCAAGTTGCCAGCTGAGGTCTTTTTATGGACACAGAGTAGGGGCATGGCAGACCAAAAAAGCAACATTTGGGTAGAAAAACAGGGAAGGCTGTTTTCACTTAAGGCTTAAGGGTGGGGTTTAGCTGCGAGCCCATCCATTCTGTGTTATTTCCCCTCCTCTGAAGAGGCACATGTAACTGCCATCAGAATATGGACGATGATGGCTCTTAGCTACTTTCTGTTGAAAAGGGGCACTGTTTGGGGAAGTCGGCAGTCAAATTCCTCCCAGAGGTCTACCCAAGGGTCACTGGTTAAAAGGAGCCATCATCCAAGGCTCCAGCTGCCTGCCTGTTTGGAACCTCGATGGCCTGTAGGCAAAAGAGAAAACAAACTTCGCAAGGTTAAGTATCCATGGATCAAACATGTATATCATA
This sequence comes from Macaca mulatta, assembly GCF_049350105.2. Classification (NCBI taxonomy): domain Eukaryota; kingdom Metazoa; phylum Chordata; class Mammalia; order Primates; family Cercopithecidae; genus Macaca; species Macaca mulatta. The sequence goes on from NC_133422.1 coordinate 56,418,996, forward strand.
CAAGGAAAGAATCTAGTGACAAAAATCACAGAAATAAGAAGTGAAATATACTAACAACATTGCACCCCGATCTGTCTCACCTTGGTAAAAGAAATTAAACCTTGTATGGGAGCGATCAAACTTTAGGAGAGAGGTAACTATTCTTGCCACATCTCTAGCAGTTAACAGGTGAACGTTAGGAATTCTAGGGTTTGTAGCCTTGCGTGGTGGCCATTAAAGCTTTTGCCTCTTTCTTGTGTCTAAAAGACTGAGGCGGCCACTTTCAGTAGGTCCTCTAAAGTACTATCTTGTCCTAGGGTCCGTTTCTGAATATAAACTGGAGGTAATCAAGTTTTTTGTTGCCCATTCTGAAAGACAGGGAATTTGGCATCCCTCATTCCCTTCCTTCCTTCAGTGAAAACTCGGGTGTGAGGGAGAAAGAAAGTGGATGAACTCCCTTTTCTTTTTTGTCCCTATCACCGAGTCCTAGTGACCTTGGTGGTGCCACCTATGGGTACCAAAGCGGCTTTCACCCTTGTTAACAGGGGGGCCTAAAGGGTAGGAGTATCTGCCCTTACCCATATACGCCCTATCTCCCCTGCTGTACACAACCTTTGGCCTCATCTGTGCAGTGGAGTATGGCCTCCTTCCATGAAGCTAGGGTTTAATTGGTAGGAATTGGTCCTGCCCATTTACACCGTGCCTGCTGGCTGGCTTTGGATCCCTCCGATGTAGTTTTCCTTCCTAGGACTTCAACCTGAAGCTTGGAATCAAGTTTGAAAAAAAAGGGGGGGGGGGCGGGTATTTCAGGGGCTGCTTGGGATTCATTTAGATGTCCCAGACAGGCTTTGCCAAATTTGCCATCAGCAGCCAGCAGGGGACGCTCCTCTGTTTCCTCCTTATTGTAAGCAAAGCGCAGAGGTTGGAAAAGAATCCTCTCTCTTCGAAAAAGAAGGAAAAGAACTTAAAAGTGCATAATGGGTTTGGGGCAGGGGTGGGGAAAGAGCCTCTTGCTTTGTAGAAAGATTGCTTTCTATAAAGTTACTAAACTACTACACTTCTACAAAGTTACTAAAGACGTTACTAAACTTCTACAAAGTTACTAAACTGTCCCTTTCTACAAAGTTACTAAACTATTCAGACCGACTAGACCTCCATGAAGGGAAACAGAGCCAACATTCATTTTACCTGATGGAAAGGGAGCAGTGGTAGGGTCTTGGAAAAGAGGCAGATCCAACAGTCCTGAATTTAAAGTCACCCTTTTTTTGTATCTCTGACGGGCCCCCAGATGAGACAGGATTGTTCCCTTGACCTCCTTGGTGGGTGGGAACTGGAGTGGCTTGTTTCACCCAGCCCACCGCTGGTCACTCCTCCTGAGAGGGAGCAAGCAAGCGCGGAAACCTGAGGGAAGGAGCGCTGAAACCTGCCGGCCACTCCTCTCTAGCGGGAGCAGGCTCTGTGTGGCCCCGCAACAGCATCCAACCTCCGGCCCTCTCAGCATCCAGGTTCTTGTCCGGCATCCAGGAAGAATCAGGTCACATGAAAGGATTGAAGGGTAGTATATGCAGAGGATTTTATTGGGTGATCGCTCTCAGCAGGATGGGAGTTGGAAAGAGGATGGTGTGGGAAGAAAGTGATCTTTCCCTGAAGCCACACCATCTGGTTAGTCGCATCTATCCATAGTCTTTGATGCTCAGCCGCTTGTACATCTGACATTCACCAACTTGTATCCCCAACGCTCTGCTGCTTCGATCCCCAACCACTTGCACCACCTGCTTGTGTCGATCAGTCATCTGAAGGCTTTTTATGGGCACAAAATAGAGGCATGGCAGGCCAAAATAGCAATATTTGGGTGGAAAAACAGGGTCAGCTGTTTTCACTTGGGGCCGTGGTTCTAGGTTTGAGAGTAGGGTTTAGCGGAAAGCCCAGACATTCTGTATCAATATCTCAAACCAAATATTCAGTACCAACAAGCTTTATTTCTACGAATAATTTTTTGACTTTATGAAAGTTCCTCTGAAGATTTTATTCATGGAACATAGAACCCACCACAACTGCCAATTAACGATAATCATTTCTCATGGAAAAGAGATGGGACTATCACTATTTTCTACTGTCTTTAAAGCAAGGTGCTTTAAGAATATATTCCTCATTCTGGAAGACACTACAAAATGTGTTACATAATTATTTTTCAAATTTCTTAAAATTTCGTGCAATACTTTTTGTTTAGAAATAACACTAATATATCTTAGTATAATTTATTGGTTAAATGTGTAATATCTAGTGTCAGGTTGCTGTTGAATAGCAGGGAAATATTTTCATTTTTTCATGATCAAAGCTTTCTGAACAGAGAAAATTAATATAAAGCTAAAGAATATCTCTTTTTCCTTATAGATATTTGTTCTTTGCATTCTAAGGTGATAGATAACTCAGAGTCATGTGCTTACTTGTTAAAAGAGGATTAAACCCATAGCCATTGGTTTACTATCCCTAGGGTTGTGAACACCAAAGGAACTTACTTTCTCAAAAACATGAACTATTTACATTAGAAAATTACGGTCCTTTTTTCTTTTTTTCTCTCTCAGGAGAGGCTATTGTGGAATATTCCTATTTAATTCTAAAATTCATGTATTTGGGGGGTTCTATTTTTGCCTTGTAAGAACTTGCTTTTGCACATGTAAGATCTGTTTCTCTTCATCTACTCATTTACACCATGAGAGGAGAGAATTGGACATAGGAAACTTCAACAGTTTTTTTGTGCTTAGTAATAAAACCTATGATCTCTGATATAGGAAACTCATGTTTGATATCAAGAAAAATAAATCAATATAGATATTAAAAGCCTATTAACTGCATGGCTTAAATGTTCAGCTGTGAGTGTTTTCTCTTCTATAGATGTATGCAAGTTTGTTAATCTTTCTGTGCCTCAGTTTCCAGTACAGAATAGAAGCCCCAATTCTACTTACTAAGAGGGTTTTGTTAGAGTTAAACAAATTATATAATGTATTTAGAGAAGTGACTGTAACATTGTGATATTAAATCATCACTTATGCTACATTTATTATACAGCAGGCACAATTTTAATTGCCTTAACAAATAGTAAATCCTATGACAACCTTATGAGGTAGATGATATTGTTAGTTACATTTTAAAAATTGGAAAACTGGAGCATAGAGATATTTTACAACTTTCCTAAGGTTATGTTTCTCAGTGGGCAAGTCTATGTAAACCTATCTAAAAGTCCAAGGAAGCTGAGATGCTGAAGATAGAGGCTGACAAATCCAGTTTCTTAGGAACAAACATTTAATGGGGACTTATGAACAGAAACCAAGTCTCTGTTTCTGGCAGTGGAGAGATGACATGGTTGATTCCTAAAAAATTACCCTCCAGACTCAGAGCTTATACACCATAGGAAAGGGGTAATTTGGAAGGGATATCTAGGACGACTGAAGTACAAGAACATCAAGACTGTTAGGTCTAAAGGCAGGATTTACAGTAAGTACCTGTTCTTACACAAGGAGCAATAGGTAAACTGGAAATCTTGGCAGCATTTCCACAACTGGGGTTAATCAGAAGCCAACATATCAGATTAGCATCCAAGATGAAATTGCATTAACCTCCACAGGTTACACAGCAGAGAGGAGAAAAAGCTAAAATCTGAATACAGGTACCCTGGTTTCAAGGTCAAACTAAATAAATAGTAGTTGTTGTCATTATTATGACCAAGGTTTAAAAAAATAAAAGAAGATCATCAGTTTTCTTCAAATGCCTGAAGACAGGTAATAAAAGGGTTCAGAGTATTTTCCATGACATATTTATGTTGCCTTAGTCATCCTCCCAAGTAACTCATGTATACTTCTTTAATGAAATGACTGAAAACTCTGATGAAGCCTGTCTTATTTTGGATCCAAGAATCACTAAACCAATTTCCAGCAGAAATCGGAACTTTGTCCAAACCTAAGAAGCCCCTTAGATTCTGTTCTATTTTATGCTCCATATTTCTCTGAGGAAATGAGTGGACAGCTGAAGACTTGAAAGAGTCAGTGTGTGAGGGAAGGAAAAAAATGGAGACAACAATTGGCTTATATATAACACTATAAAACACTATCTCTTTTCATCTTGGTGTTTTGTTTAAAATAAATTTCCTTTTCTCTTTATTATTGATGATAAATAAACAATTAATTTTGTTCTTGCTAAGTCTGGGGTTAACTGTATATACTTGGTTATGTTAAACAAACACACCTATATAATATTAAATCTGAAATACTTATATATTTCTGACCTAGTACTAGAATTGTTGGCACAGGTCCCAATGCTTTAAAAATGACTTTTCATTCAACCCTTTTTCTATCACTTATACCATTTTCTTATGTTGGTATATGGTAAAGGACTGACTGTTACAGTGTATATGATTCTAAGCCATACTTTGCCTCTGGCTTTTACTGTCCCTGTGGGCTTGGTATTGGAAAGAGGAACTCGATCATTCTTTTTGTACTGACTGCAGCACTAAACTTTCTAGAGAGATCAATCTACTTGCAATTTGCAGTTGTGGCTGGCATTTTATTTAATGCCTCTTGGTGACAGAAAATGGAGTAACACTTGTTCTAAAATGTTTTGTGCTTTTGTAGTGCTCCCTTGTTGTTAGTAAAAAGCATAGTTATTCTTCCATTTCAGAAGCATGTTAGCAAGTGCATAAGAATAACTAATTATAGCTACAACAATTATAACTCTAAATTATAAATTCATTAACATCACCATTTATATGTAATATTTTATTAAAAAGAAACTTGAAATTCAATTTACTTTCTACTGCTTTCAGCCATGTAACCATGAGCATTGTTTTAAAGAATTTGGAGAGTTATTTAGATGACCTGGAACAATGCAATTAAGATTTTGATTTCTGAACCCAATACAGATAAAAAGAAAACAACAAAACACACAAAACACACAAAACAGCATATTTATTGAGTAAAGTAATAAGAAGGCAGAGCATGACTAAAACACGGTCATTTACTTCTGCCACTTACCATTGTTACCCTGTCACTCAGCTTAAATGGCTATTATTCACTCATCCACAGGACCACCAGCACAAACAATTTCTTAACAGTGTGAACTCAGGAGGGTAGTTGAGGCTTTAAATATATCTTTTTATCTTAAATTTTTTTGAATGGAATATCTGTGTAAAATAATCAAGAATGATAATTAAACTATAGAAAACTCTCTACAATTAATTCACAATAAAGACTTCCAAAAATAAAAATGAATGAGAAACAATCATAGTTTTATAATAATGATTACATAAATATTCCTTATAAAATTTATGACTATGGTACAGGATAACTTTTGCTTATGCATAATTTATCGAGAGATTATACCTTACAGAAGAGTTTTTACGGTTTTTAAAATTAGAATTTTTAGTAGTATTCCTATTGAAACAAAAAGACTGCATTTCTGGTTTGACCAGTTTTTTTTATTTTTTATTTTCTACATGTCTTTGAAGGCCAAATGTTATCTTAAAGTATACTTAACAGCTAAGGAATTTCATATAACTGATTGAGGTTCCAGTGGAGTTATAAAACCTGAAATTCCACTTATTTTCTATTTCTTCAGGAATAGATAACAGTAGAGAAGTAAAATTTATTATTAATGTAGGTTGGTCAGAATTGTGGCCTGAAAAATTTTGATACAGACTGTAAGCTGAATACTCAGAAATGCAGAAAAATACATGTTTATGAAGTAAATAAATATACATGTTTTATCTGAGAAATAATACACACTGCTTTAGATATTTTTAGGATGCCCTGAAAGAAAATGTGACAATACACAAGATTGATTAACAAATGAACTCCAATTTTAAGAGAATGTTTTCTTCAATTTTATGGTTCATATTAATTGAGACATCTAAATTCCAGTTGAGCATTAAAAGTGATTCAAACATGCATAATGCTCAGTTTTATTGTTCACACATAAAGATTTTTCTAAACTGTGATTACTAAAACATGACACTCATTTATATCACTTAAAACTTAAGGTAAAAACTGCCACTTTGTTTAAGTGTTCTCATTATTTTTTCTTAAGCATATATTGTGTTATTATAAATGGAAAAATGCTGGTTCAGCAATTCAAACAATACACTTTTTCTTAGTCCATCCACCCAACTCACCTGAGATTGCTTAGGGCAATCATTTATCCTATGTAACCTCATTCATTTTTTAAATAGTATACTAATAATTGTTCACATTACTTAGAAACTTTATCAAAGGGTGTGCATAAAATCATATACAAAAGTCAATCACTTTCCTATATACAGGCATACCTTGGATGTATTGTGGGTTTAGTTCCAGACCACTTCAATAAAACATGTCACAATAAAACAAGACACACCGTTTCTCTTTCCCAATGCATATAAATGTTTACACTACATGGTAGTTTATTATGTGTGCAATAGCATTTGTCTAAAAAATAATGCATATGCCTTAATTTAAAAATACTTTGTCATTAAAATTTGCTAATGATCATCCAAGCCTTCAAGTTATATCTTTTTGATGGTGGAGGGTCTTGCATGGATATTGATGGCTGCTGACCAGTGTGGTGGTTGTTGAAAACTGAAGTGTCCAGGGCCATTGCTTAAAATAAGAAATTAATAAAATTTATTGAATTAATGGACTTTTTCTTTCATAAAATATTTCTCTGTACCATGTGATACTCTTTGCTAACATTTTAACCACAGTAGAAAATCTTTCAAAATTGGAGTCAGTCTTATCAAAACCTACCACTGCTTTCTCATCTAAATTTAGGTAATATTCTAAATGTGTTACCTTTTCAACAATGTTCACAATATCTTCACTTTGAGTAAATTCTATCTCCAGAAATCACTTCCTTTGCTCATTCATAGGAATCAATTTCTCATCCATTGAAGTTTTATCATGAGACTGCAGAAACTCAGTAACCACTTCAGGCTCCACTTCTAATTCTATTTCTCTTGCTATTTCCATCACATCTGCAGTACTTCTGCCACTGAAATCATAAACCCCTTAATGTAATCAATGAGGGCTGAATAAACTTATTCCAAACTCCTGTTAATGATGATATTTTGGACTCGTTCCATGAAGTAGAACATTTATCAATTACATTTGCTGTCATATGAGCAGTTTGTTGCACCCCAAAACAATTACAATAATGTCAGACACCTATGAAAGTGATCAGAGATCACTGTAACATATATAATAGTTAAGATTTAAAATATTGTCAGAATTATTAAAATGTGACACAGACACACAAAGTGAGCACTTTGCTGTTGAAAATGTGGCATTGATATACCTGCTAGATGCAGGGATGCCACAAACCTTCAGTGTGTAAAAAGTGCAATATCTGCAAAATGCAATAAAGTGAATGCAATAAAATGAGGTATGCCTGTATCAGCAATGAACAAGTAAAATTTGAAATTAAAAGAACAATACCATTTACATTGGTATTCCCCAAAACTGAAATACTTAAGTATAGATGTAGCAAAATATGCACAGGATCTATATTAGGGAAACTACAAAAGTTTGACCAAAAAATCAAACAACTAAATAAATGTGGAGGTAGACCATGTTCATGGATAGGAAGATTCAATACTGTCAAGATGTCTGCTGTATTCTGAATATTTGTGTGCCTTCAATTTTATATGTTGAAATATAATCTCCAATGTGATAATACTAAGAAATGTGGCCTTTTCAGAAGTGGTTAAGTCATAAGGGTAAGACCTTCATAAATGAAATAGGTGCCTAAGAAAAGAGACTTGAAGCAGTTTGTTTGCCTCATCCAACATATACACACAACTAGAAGGCACCATCTGTGAAGCAGATACCAAAGATACTGGTGCTCTGATCTTGTGCTTCCCAGTCTCCAGAATTGTAAGCAATTAATTTTTGTTGTTTATACATTACCCAGTCTAAGATATTTTGCTATTGCACTCTGAAAGGACTAAGACAATGAGTGTTCTTCATAATTTCATCTGTAGATTAAATGCAGCCTCAAACAAAATCCTAGCAAGTTATTTTGTGTATATCAACAAATTTATGTTAAAGTTTTAGGAATCAACAAAAGACTCAGAATCACCAAAACAATATTGAATGTGAAAAAATGTTGGGTAATTAATACCACTCAACCTCGACTTAATGTAAAGTAACAGTAATCACAACAGTGTGATATTAGTAAAAGGACAGGCAAATAAATCAGTGAAACAGAATGAAGCATTGAGAAACAGAGTCAGGTAAATATACCCAAATGACCTTTGTCGAAGATGACAGTTAATCTAATGAAACAGATATATCTTTCAACATATTGTACTAGAACAAGTGGATATCCTGCTGCAAAAACAAATAAATAAATCTAGACACATATGTTATTTATTTATTTATTTATTTATTTTTTATTATACTTTAAGTTCTAGGGTACATGTGCACAATGTGCAGGTTTGTTACATATGTATACTTGTGCCATGTTGCTGTGCTGCACCCATCAACTCGTCAGCACCCTTCAACTCATATTTTACATCAGGTATAACTCCCAATGCAATCCTTCCCCCCTCCCCCCTCCCTATAATAGGCCCCGGTGTGTGATGTTCCTCTTCCAGAGTCCAAGTGATCTCATTGTTTAATTCCCACCTATAAGTGAGAACATGTGGTGTTTGGTTTTCTGTTCTTGTGATAGTTTGCTGAGAATGATGGTTTCCAGCTGCATCCATGTCCCTACAAAGGACACTAACTCATCCTTTTTATGGCTGCATAGTATTGCATGGTGTATATGTGCCACATTTTCTTAATCCAGTCTGTCACTGATGGACATTTGGGTTGATTCCAAGTCTTTGCTATTGTGAATAGTGCTGCAATAAACATACATGTGCATGTGTCTTTATAGCAGCATGATTTATAATTCTTTGAGTATATACCCAGTAATGGGATGGCTGGGTCATACGGTATTTCTAGTTTTAGATCCTTGAGGAATCACCATACTGTTATCCACAATGGTTGAACCAGTTTACAATCCCACCAATAGTGTAAAAGAGTTCCTATTTCTCCACATCCTCTCCAGCACCTGTTGTTTCCTGACTTTTTAATGATTGCCATTCTAACTGGTGTGAGATGGTATCTCATTGTAGTTTTGATTTGCATTTCTCTGATGGCCAGTGATGACGAGCATTTTTTCATGTGTCTGTTGGCTGTATGAATGTCTTCTTTTGAGAAATGTCTGTTCATATCCTTTGCCTACTTTTTGATGAGGTTGTTTTTTTTCCTCGTAAATTTGTTTGAGTTCTTTGTAGGTTCTGGATATTAGCCCTTTGTCAGATGAGTAGATTGCAAAAATTTTCTCCCATTCTGTAGGTTGTTGGGGTTCGTGCCGGGGGTGGTGGAGAATGAAAGAACACACAAAAGACAAAGACACACAGAGAACATGGCGGCCGCACTCAGAGCCTCCGCCTCACTTTATTTATACTCCATAAACTCCACGTCAGCAGAAAGAATGCAATGTAAAACAAACTTTCTTTTCCCACATGTAACTTTCTACTCAGTTCCTTGTTTCTATGCTCTTCCTTATCTGCCCGCCTTCTTGGTGCCTATGGGAGTTCATTAAAAGTTCAATTGGAGATACTGTCCTTGAGCCCTATCTATTCTCAGCATACTGTTTTCAAAGGCCCCTGCATTTCCCCCTTTTTGTTTTTGTTTTGCCTCAATCCTAAAAAGGTAGCCCATATTTGTTCCTGAGTTTTCTTTTGTTTTTGGAGGCGACGGCGGGAGCATCGAATCACCAAAAGAAGTAGACCCAATCCAAGTGCCCAAAGCAATATACTTCCAGAGATTGTAGAAATCCATGTTTTCATCTGGGTCCATGGGTTAAAGGCAACAAGGCGCTGACCCAACTCTGCAGGGTTACGGTTCCAGACAACACATGTAATTGTTGTCGAAATGCTTCGGAAATGTTCTGAATGAGCTCTTGGATGTCCAAACTAATATTTTTATGGCCTACTAATAATTTTTGGATTACAGTCCAATTTTGAGAGATGTTAAAAGGTACAGGCGTTACACATAATTGAGTGGAGTTCCAATCACTTTGTAATGTCATCCGAGTACTGAGTACAGTGAGCTGATCTCCAAGCCATGTCAATGCTTGCTCCATGTTGTCCAATCTTTCAGCAAGTTGAGAGTCAATGTTTCGCTGTTGAAGCCATAACCGGTGAGATTGTTCGTGCCATTGCTGCATAAATTCAGCATTTTGTATGCTTTGATGAAGAGCGAGTCCTGCTACGGTCGCAGTGGAGGCGATGGCAACAAGACTCATCACCGAGGCAATTATAAGTCCAAGGGCACGGCGGGTTCGCTGAAGAGAAGTCCAAATATAAGTTTCAAGAGGTGATGCCCCCCACGGTCGCGTAAGGTTAACAGGTAGCCAAATTTCCTTACAAGCCCTGAGGATATAAATATCCCCAGTAAAGTTGTGCCACCATGAATGATTGAGGCAAGACAAAAATGTACACGTATCTGTACAATTAACAATCCCCGTATCATTATCCCATGTCAAATTCCCTGCTAATAATAGGTAGGGCTTACAGACACAAGCAATAATATATCAGGAGGTATTTCGATATAACTGAATATGAAAGGAGTTAGTTGGGTTAGAAAGATTAAGGGACATATTCCTCACAAAAGTGCTAATGGCATCACCTGCAGCTAACAACTTCCAAAGATGACTCTGTACTTCAGGCCTCCTTCACGCCATACCAAGGTTTCATTACTGTTAACGGCAATACTTTTATTTACCCAGTGTCATTTCAAAGGTATGTGACTAAATTTTATTTGAAAATCACCGTGCACACTCCAATCAGTTATTTACATTCCATTGTATTCTAATAAAATCCGGGGTTTAGTTCCCCGACATTGTTGCCACTCCAGCACCTCGATATTAGGAGAAACCTCTGGAATAGGACAAAAAGGTAAAGAACTAGGAATAGTTTCATTACTATATACAGTATGATTATACTGAAAGCTTCTAGTTACAACAATAACAGTATTAGCAGCCACATGACTATGATTATAGCGAACAGCCCAGGCTTCATGCGATTTTCGGAGACAATGAGAACTATTTCCCATACATATTGGAAGTCCTTCCACTCCAAATTGATATGTGTTGTTTATAATTCCCGTTTCCCGTTCTATATTGTCCTTGTCTATATAGGGGGACGGCATCCAAGTAGTGTCATTTAATTTCTGCCTCCCCTCAGGCGACTCCCTGATACAAGGGCGGAAAGGGAATATAAGTCCAATATTCATACAAAGCCTCACTAAGAGAAATAAGTCTCCTGCCGAGGCACATCTAACAAAGGAAGAAATGCATGCTGAATCCAGTTTTCTTTTCAACAGGGTTTCAATCGTCTTGTAGGAAACCACTCAGGTCCGCTCCCTGTAAGGACAAGAGCATAGCCCCATCCCTGTTTTAGAATTTGCCCTTGAACATACTTACCTTCTTCATTAGGATACCAAACCTTTAAATTGTCAGCGGGGACTATCACCAAGGGAGGTGAGGAAAGATGGGTTACGACAGCGGAGTCTTGCAATTGTCTCCATTGATTCAAAAAAATTAAGGTAAAAAGAACCTTCAAAATCTGGTTTCTGGGGGGCTCATTTCCCCCTTTTTGTTTTGTTTTAATAGTTGAGTTTTTAAAGTTAAATTTGCGCGCTCAATGATGGCTTGACCTTGACTGTTGCCCGGGATACCGATGATATGTTGAATATTGTATTGCTGTAAGAAACTTGTAATTTATGAGAGACATAGGCAGGGGCATTATTAGTTTTAAGTATAAGAGGAATGCCCATGATGGCGAAACAAGCTAAGAGATGTGTAATAACAGAATCAGCTTTCTCAGATGGCAATGGAGTGGCCCATTGAAAATGAGAAAAGGTATCAATGGTATGATGAACATACTTTAATTGTCCAAAAGAAGGGACATCTCATGGATTAACCCCAGGATGGAAGGATGGAATGCTCAAAGGAGCACAGGAAGGACAAGCTCGAATAAGAGAACGAGCTTGTTTATAAGTTAAATGAAACCGTCGTTGAAGGCCAGAACTATTAGTGTGATGTAGAATATATTTTTGTTCTGCAGCATGTAGGTGGCCTATTAAAAGTGAATCAATCTGAGTATTACCATGAACTAATGGTCCAGGAAGTTGAGAATGAGAACGAAGATGAGTGATGAATAAAGGAGCTCGACGTTGGCTCAAAGTAGAAGATAACAAGGAAAAGAGTTTTTGAAGAGAAGAAGTAGCACAAAGAGGTAAAGTGGCCTGAGAGATATAAGTAGTAACATAAACAGCGTATTGAGAATCACTAACAATGTTACAACCAGTAGTAGGGAAATCAAGTAAGATCATCAGAACAGCAAACAATTCTCCCTGTTGCACCGAGGGATAAGGATAAACTGTAACTCGAGATTGATGAACACTCCAATATCCAGCCTTATCATTGCTACTAGCATCAGTAAAAAAGGTAGGACCTTGAACAGGAAATACAGAAATTGGTGAGAAAGGCAACACAGAATGTTGCCTAAAAAATGAAAAGATCGGAGACTTAGGATATTGGGTAGAAAATTGTCCAACAAAAGAAGCGCAAGCAACTTGCCAAGAATCAGAAGTTGCAAGAAGATAAGTGATCTGAGTGAATTGAGAGATAATTAAGGAAGGATCTCCTCCCCAAAGTTGTCAACAGTGATGCCGTCCTTTGATGATCAGTTCAGCTAAATGATCGATATAAGTAGCCAAGCGTTTAGATATTTTATTGGACAAAAAGATCCATTTTAGTGGTCGATTAGTTTGATGAATCATTCCTGTGGGAGAAGGTAAAGTATGAACTAAACAAAAGGAAGGGCCTTTTGAAGTTGCTCTTCAACAAGCTGGAGTTCCTGTAAAGCCAAAGGAGTTAAATGGCGTGAGTTGTCCAAGTGACTGCCTCCTTCTAGAATAGAAAAAAGATGTTATAACTGATATGTTGGTATTCTTAAAACAGGATGCATCCAATTAATGTCTCCTAGAAGCTTTTGAAAATCATGTAATGTTTTTAAATGATCACGTCGAATTTGAATTTTTTGGGGTCGAATATTTTGTGCCCCCAAGGTATAACCTAAATATTGAATAGGAAAATCCAGTTAAATTTTTTCTGTGGCAATATTAAGTGAGTAGAAAGAAAGCTGAGTTTGTAATGATACAAAAGCATCTTGCTGCTTTTCTCTGGTGGGTGCAGCAAGAAGAATGTCATCCATATAATGATATAAAAGAACAGAAGGATGACACTTTCTTTTTTTTTTTTTTTTTGAGGCGGAGTCTCGCTCTATCGCCCAGGCTGGAGTGCAGTGGCCGGATCTCAGCTCACTGCAAGCTCCGCCTCCCAGGTTCTCGCCATTCTCCTGCCTCAGCCTCCTGAGTAGCTGGGACTACAGGCGCCGCCACCACGCCCGGCTAATTTTTTGTGTTTTTTTTTTAGTAGAGACGGGGTTTCGCCGTGTTAGCCAGGATGGTCTCGATCTCCTGACCTCATGATCCGCCCGTCTCGGCCTCCCAAAGTGCTGGGATTACAGGCTTGAGCCACCGCGCCCGGCCGGATGACACTTTCAAACAGGATCCAAGGCCCTATGGACAAATTCTTGACACAAGGTAGGGCTATTTAACATACCTTGAGGTAAAACTTTCCATTGATATCGAGAAAGTGGCTGAAAATTATTAAAAACAGGGACAGAGAAGATCCATACAATAATAAATTAACACAGTTGGAAACTGATTGTTTACAGGATTTAAAGTCCTATGTACAAATTTTTGACATATAGTAGGGCTATTAAGTATACCCTGGGGAAGAAGCTTCTGCTGATATTTTTGAATAGGTTGTCCATTATTATATTTAGGAATAATAAAGGCAAACTTTTTAAAATCTTGAGGTTGTAATGGAATAGAGAAAAAACAATTTTTGAGATCTATGACCATTAATTTTTAACTTTGTGGGATAAGGGCAGGATTAGGAAGACCAGGCTGTAAACTTTCCCTAGGTTGAATGGTAAACGTTTATAGTTTTAAGACAAGAGAAAGATGGGAATTCCATGCAGAAGTACGTGGCTTTAGATTCCTCTCGGCCATTTGTTTTTTGACTTACTCTTTTAAAGTCCTAAGTATTTCTTTAGATAATGGCCACTGTTTCACCTAAAGAGGAGTGGTTGTTTTACACTTTAATTATAAAACTTGAGGCTGGTGAACAGTGGCTATGAGTTTAAAGGATTGTAGCCCATTTTGAATATCATTTTTTTTTGGCAGCTGAGGAAATATGAAGAATGTTTAAAAAAGCACCAAATTGTTATGAAAGATTTTGTCCCCAAAGATTAATATTGATAGGAATAATATAAAAAAAAACTTGACCTTGTTCACCTTTTGGACCGACACAGGTTAAAGGTTCTACGTCTTGATAAACCACAGAAGCAGCACCCAAGCCAATGAGTATGACTGAAACTTGTCTTTTTTCCCATTGTATAGGCCACTAATTTAAACAAATAATAGACATATTCACCCCCATATCAATTAACCCTTTAAAAACTATTCTATTGATATGCAATGAACATAAGGGCTTTTGATTAGAAACTAAAGTTTCCAAAAAAACAGTTTTTTTCTGTGCTACCAAACCCTCCCTATTGAGAATACGTTCCCCTGCCTCTAGGCGTATAAATTGTGAAACTTGTACCATAATAAGAATTTTATTAGTAACATCAAGATCAATGATTTCTGGAATCATCATTAACTTCCATATAGCACTGTTGTTTTGACCTAACAAAAGTCCTATATGTCCTTTTGGCAAAGGGTCACACACTCTAATTGCTAATTTATATACTCCTCTATTAGGAGACAAGGTATAAGGTTGAGTAATAACTAAGTCAGCAGTGGCACTCTACTTAGTTGCCGCATAAAGCTGAGAAACTGGGGTAAGGTGTGGGATCCTTAAGGAGGATTTATTCGTTGATGTTGTAGGTCATTGATCACTGGGTATTGTAGTAGACTTGTATTGTAATTGTTGGGGCCCCAAGCCTGTGGGCCCTGGCTCCCGTTTCCCAGGAGAGGAGACAGTAAATTTCCACTTTTATCAGTTTTGGAACAACATTTATTTGTCCAATGTCGACCTTTACCACAACATTTGTACACCTCTGAAGACAGCTTTCTGCCTTGAGGGATAAAAGTGTTCAATTTTTATGACATTCTTTTTTTTTTTTTTTTTTTGAAATGTCTAAGTTTACCACACTGCAAACAAACACCTTGTTTGTTATTTCCTTTTAAGGCTTTAGACAAAGCTCCAGCAAATAATTGAGCATTATAAATAGCCCCTCCAACACTAACACAAGTTTTAATATATTTATCTAAATTGGCCCCATTGGCCTTTAATGATTTTAACAATTTTTAACAGTCAGCATAAGCATTTTTAAAAGACAATGTTTGTAACAAAATTTTTGAAGCAAGGCCTGCACCCACAATTTTGAAGACAGCATCCTGAAGACGGGCTATGAAATCTGGATATGGTTCATTTGTGCCCTGTAAAATCTTCACAGAGGAAAGGGAAGATTTTCCTGTTATCTCTACCTTATTTCAGGCCCTTAAAAACAAAATCTTGATTTGAGTAAAGGCAACATCATCTAGACCAGCCTGAGCATTAAGAGTAGCATACTGGCCTGTGCCTGTGAGTTATTCCTCAGTGGGTCCAGGGGGATCACACATAACATTTTTCCTAGCCTATACATGTGCCTTGTTCATTTACCAGCTGTGCAATTGTAACCACAGAGAACGATCAAGAAAAGCCTTCCCTCAAAGTCTTCCAGTCTATAGGAATTATCAAATTTTCTGATGAAAAAACATCAAGAAGACCAAGGATAAAAGGAGATTGAGATCCATAGTTAGAAATGGCAGCTTTCATTTCTTTTAAAAATTTAATTTGTAAGGCATTAAATTGGACATTATTGCCACCATTTGAAAACTGAGCATTAGGAGCAAAAGAAGCACAAATAATTGGAAACAGATCCAGCTCCTTAAAAAAATTTTTTTTAATTAAAAGTATATATAATATATAATAATACTCATATCCCCAAATATAAAGAATCCCAACATATTAATAGGAAAAGGTAAATAACCCAACCAAAAGTAGCAGAACAAAGAAATGACAATAAACCTATATGTCTAACATCATTACTCACTAGGAAATATGTATATTAATACCAAATTGACAATCATTACATACACAATACAATGGTTAAAATTTAAAAACACAGAAAATATCAAGAGGTAGTTAATGTGTTAAGCAACTCGAATACTCAACTTCTGTTTGGAGTGTAAATTGGTGGAACCGATGCACCCCTATAACATAACAATTTCCTAGCTGGGGTTATTAATACTATATTAATATTAATAGTTAATATTAATGTGCTTATTTATTGACTATTGAAATACTCATAATATTTTAACAAACAATAATATATACATATACACTGGTTTTGACATATTAAACAGGTGTTTAGTATAAATTTAAAGTATGTCTGATGTGAACAGGGCTTCAACTTTGCCAAACAAAGGTAAAGATAAGGAAGCCGGGGGGTTGGAGGCTCTGGAAAATCCTTTTAACAGGGCAGAAGGAAAAGAAACAGGGAAAGCTCCCAAAAGTGAATTAGAAGAATATATCTGTAATATTTGTTGAAGCATTTCCATAATACTCTGCATGTCAGAATTTCCCTTAGAAGAAGGAAGAGCTGGCTTTTTCTCTTCTCCCCCTTTTGCTACCCCCCCCCCATCCCCTGTTATCCTGGCACAAATGGGCTCCATTTCAGATTTATTTATTTTTTTCAAATCCTCAGATACCTTTCCTCCTATGGCTACATTACCACACTCTGAATCAGTCTCAAGTAACTCTAATGTCTGAGTGATAGAGTTACACAAGGTCCACAATCTTAGAGGCATAATATCCCCCAACTGGAGAGCTCTAAGCAGAGCTTTTACTACCTGTAACCATTCTCTCCGATTCAGCTGCACTTTAGTCTGATACTGAAACCAGTAACAATGTTGTTCAACATGGGCAAACAATCGCTTCAAAGTCTTTTTCTTTTACTTCCACTCCTATAGACAGCAACAGTCCTTGAAACAGCCATAAATATTCTGAGGCCAGAGAGATGGAATTCCCCATAATGAAAAGTTTAAGAAGGTTCCCCTTAACAATATCCGAGCCTTACCTGCCCCTAGGGGGTTCCCCTTCTTGTTCTCCCCTACTCACCCGTGCTGACCCTGCTCGCTGCGCCACTTGTTGGGGTCCGTGCCGGGGGGTGGTGGAGAATGAAAGAACACACAAAAGACAAAGACACACAGAGAACATGGCGGCCGCACTCAGAGCCTCCGCCTCACTTTATTTATACTCCATAAACTCCACGTCAGCAGAAAGAATGCAATGCAAAACAAACTTTCTTTTCCCACATGTAACCTTCTACTCAGTTCCTTGTTTCTATGCTCTTCCTTATCTGCCCGCCTTCTTGGTGCCTAGGGGAGTTCATTAAAAGTTCAATTGAAGATACTGTCCTTGAGCCCTATCTATTCTCAGCATACTGTTTTCAAAGGCCCCTGCATAGGTTGCCTGTTCACATATGTTATTTTATAAAAATTAACTGAAAATACATGATAGAGCTAAATATAAAAGGCAAATTTATAAAACTCTCAGAAGATAACATAGGAGAAAATCTAGATGACTTTGGGTATGGTAATAATTTTCAAATTATTTTTAAAATTTAAAATTAATTCTTTGGTTTTAAATTTTAAACCCAAAGGAATGATTCATTAAAAAAATGTTGATAAGATATACTTCATTAAAATTAACAACTTTCTCTCTGCAAAAGAAAATACTATGAGAATGGTAAGCAATTAACAGAGAGAACACATTTACAAAAGATATCTGATAAAGAACCTATCCAAAACATACAAAGGACCCTTAAAACTCAATAAAGGAAAACAAATACCTTAATTTAAAATATGGACAAAAGATCTTCACAGATACATTGCCAAAAAAAAAATATAAAGATGGCAAAGAAACGTAAGAAAAAATGCTCTGCAGAATATTTTATCAAAGAAATGCAAATTAAAACATCAATGACATATTAATACACACCTATCAAAATTACTGAAATCCCAAACACTGACAACATCAAATGTTGGTAACGATGTGGAGAAACATAAACACTCATTTATTGCTAGTGTAAATGCAACATGATATCGTCACTTTGGAAGATGGTCTGGAGATTTTTTACGAAATAAAACATAGGCTTACCACACTATCCAACAGTCACATTCCTTGGTATTTATCCAAAGGTGTTGAAACTTATATCCACACAAAAATCTGAATACAGATGTTTATGAAAACCTTATCTATGCTTGCCAAAATGTGGAGGGAACCAAGATATTCTTCAATAGATAAATGAGAAATAAATAGTGGTACATCCAAACCATGAAATGTAGTTCAGCACTAAAATGAAAGTTGCCCATGGAGTAATCTTAAATGCATATTATTAAATGAAAGAAGCCAATCTGAAAAGGCTACATAATGTATAATTCAAACTACATGACATTTTAGAAAAGGTGAAACTATGAAGATGGTAAAAAGATCAGAGGTTGCCAGGGTTGATATAAAAGTGAGCTCTCTCTTTTACGGGCTCTTTCACCTTCTACCATGGAATAATGCAGCAATGGGGCCATTGCAAGGAGCTGACAACATCCCCTTGAGGTTCCCAGACACTAGAACTGTGAGCCAATTAAGTATCATTTTTTAAAAGTGAATTACCGAGATGTAGAGAATCTGTTATAGCAGCAGGAAGCAGATGAAGACCAACAGAAAGAAAATAACCAACTGTTATTGAGTTCTTAGCATGTGCTAATTACCTTTCAGAGGCCTTTATTTGTATAAACTTATTTAATACTCATACCAACCTTATGAGCAAGTGATGTTATAATCCCCATTCTACCTAGGAGGAATTTGGGGCACAGAGAGACTTTGTAAACTTCAAACAGTATTTCAACAAAATGGTAGATCCAAGTTTTAAACCTGGAAACTCTAGCTTTAGTGCCTGTGCTCTCCTAGCAACTATTGTTAACATTATTTAAAGAAAGAGATAGAAAGTTATTGACTCACTCAAGGATTCATTCTGCTAAAAATCAACCAGATGTAATCAAGACCTTTTTTTCTAAGATAAACTTTATATTTGCTTCAGATTGACTAGTCATATGTAAATTCTTACCAATGTCAGTAATAGTATTATTTTGTATATGAAGACTAATTTTCTTAAGGATTTTTGTGGTTGAAAATTAAAATAGCTACCTTTACTGATGTTATTACCTGTTATAAATACATTTTTTATTTAGTATAGGATTTTCTTTTTTTGCTTGAATATGACTTTTAAAAAATTCATCGTCCTTCTTAATAGGTCTGAAATAATTATAAATGTTGATTTTTGTTTTGGCAGTCTTTCATTACAGGCCTAAGTAAAGCGATAAATAACTCATCATCAATCAGCCAATGTTAAAATTATTTTTAATTAAAAAAATACAGGCCTCCAGAAAGTCTCTTCAATTCTCCACTAGAATTTGTTTACTGATCAAAGCATATATTAATGCTTGAGGGTGAATAAGATGAACCTATGTGCACCTATTTTCATACTGTTTCACTTGACTACCTTCCATTGACATTGTTATGCTTAGTATCACATAACACTCTCCTATCAACAATAAAATAAACCCCATATTGCAAATGTTCAGTGACGTACATAGGTGTGTATTGGCCTCTGTCTAATATAGTCTGGTTTCTGTAGGTTTAAGAATAATAAAGATTATTTCCTTTGCTCATATGTTATAGGTGGTTGCATTAGTCTGTCTTTTCTTTGCCATAGGGAATGACCTGAGACTGGGTAACTTCTAAAGAAAAAGAGGTTTAATTGACTCACAGTTCCACAGGCTGTACAGGAATCATGTCTGAGAACACCTCAGGAAACTTACAATCCTGGTGAAAAGCAAAGGGGAAGCAGATATATTTAACATGGCCAGAGAGGGTGGAAGAGAGAACAGCGGGAGATGCTACAGACTTTTAAACAACCAGGTTTCCTGAGAACTCTCTCATTATCACAACAGCAAGGGGGAAATCTGCCCTCATGATCTAGTCACCTCCCACCAGATGTCTCCTCCAACATTTGGGATTACAATTTGACATGAGATTTGGGCAGGGACAAAAATCCAAACCATACCAGTCATGTTTAAGGCAGGTGTTTATTTCTTAGCTTTTTAAAAAGTTTACTTGAAGTCAATAATTAGGTTTTTTTAAAAAATTTTTTACCTGCTATTTAATATTGTATTTGGTATTTTAATAGGAAATATAATTTTAACAAGAGTAGTACTCACATATAAATAAATGTATCACAATATAAATTGTTTCATTAAATAAACTTAATAGCCTAAAAGAATTACTTACAAATACATGTCTTTTTCATGGTGACAATGATAATAACATACTAACATAAATCACTACAATCCCAAATTCTTTGGGAAATAATAATTTGTATTTTGTATTAAATTATGCATAGGAAAAACATATGTATAATTTAATAGAAAATGTCAGTTATTATTACCCAAAGAAATTCTATTAGGAATGCAAACAGTATCCTGTTTAACATAATATAATTCTATATAGACTAATCCATACATTTTGTTTTAAAATAAATTCTAATATAAACTATTTATTTGTATTTTAATTTTTCTAATATTTCATTTGTAAAAGGAACAGTAAATGATTAACTCTACACCACCTCCTTCATCATTCTGCTCTCAAAAGTATATTTTTCAGCCTTATATACTTAGATTTCTTAATATCTGTATAGCTGTTCTCTGTGATTTACATATGTGAGATAATATAATCTATTTGGACTATACAGCTTTTTTATATAGACACTTTAAATGACATTTTTTTTCTTTTTTACCTGATTACCTTAACTGTTTACAAATTCTACTTTATAATTTATAAGGCACTATGTTGTTTCAGAGAAAAGCTCCTATCAGCTGTGCTTTTCCTCTGTTTTCACACTGCCACGTCAATCACCAATACAGAAGCAGACTCCTTTGACCAAATGTGTCGAATATTTTCCCCACACACCAAGCTGAAGACACCAGCGCAGTGTCCTCCAATTCAATTTTCACACTATCTACCTGGAGATAGTGTCAGATCCCACATATTGGGGGCTGAGTCCCCAAGATTGCCCCAC
Organism: Macaca mulatta; assembly: GCF_049350105.2. Taxonomy (NCBI): domain Eukaryota; kingdom Metazoa; phylum Chordata; class Mammalia; order Primates; family Cercopithecidae; genus Macaca; species Macaca mulatta. Next base: position 56,440,309 of record NC_133422.1, read on the forward strand.
CCCCTTCAGAGGCTCGCCACAGACCCAAGCCTCCGGAAATTCTGACCCACTGGCTTAAAGCTGGGGTTCCTATGAGCCCCTGTTTGGGTCTGATTAATTTGCTAGAGCAGTGCACAGAACTCAAGGAATCACTTACACTTAGTTTATTATAAAGGATATGACAAAGGATACAGATGAAGAGACACACAGGGCAAGGCATGGGGGAAGGGGTATGAAGCTTTCATGCCCTCCCTGGGTACAGCATCCTCCAAACCACCACGTGTTCTGCTATGTAGAAGCTTCTCAAACCTAGGCCTGGGGCTCTTATGGAAGCTTCATGATGTCAGTATGACAGAGTATAGGGTGGACTCCTTTCTGGAGAGGGTCTTAAGACCCACAATCAGAAAGGCATGGGAAGATTAGAGCCCTGCCTTGAGGCAAGTAAAAGGAAGGTAAGAGCAAGATTCTGTTTCCTGAGTTCTAAAACAGCCAACATGATAACAAAAAACTGTAACAAGGGCTATGGGAGTTATAAACAAAAAATAATGAATGAAAACCAATATATATCATAACACCATATAATATATATAGAAATTAAGAACAAACATAACTATATATAACTGTTTGCACAAATTAATCTTGCTAATTTTCCAAATATTTAATAGTGTATATATTGTTAAATCTCATATAAATGTTATTGTCTCAAAAACAGAGGTGTGAACCCAGAAGCCAAAGCAAAACTTTTCAAAACATTTTTCTCAGATTTTGTCACACAATCACTTATTATTTATGTTCTTGATACCAAAAATAATATATATTTACTTTATAATACTAAATATTTCTGTCATATGTTATGACTGTAGCAATGCATAACTACTTTTGGAATCTTAGTGTGATACCTACCTAGGTTAACAATAGGCAATAATATTTTCAACATACACTTTGGTCATCTTGAAATACAGAAACCTTTTTAAATGAATATTATATCTAATTCGTAGACTAATATATTAACTAGATATAATTCAGGTATCTTTCACATACCAATTATACTTCACAATTATAGATCAAATCTAAGGTGTCTATTTATTTATAATATTTGTAGTAAGTAAATAATTTAATATATATTTAAACAGTTATGTTTCTTCCTCCATAGTAAAACAGTGATTTCTAGTTATAACAATAAATAGAGGCACTAATCACATTTTATGATGATTATAATTTGCTGTTATAAATACAGGCAGTTATGGTTTTTTTTCAAGGCCACAGAAGAACTCAAAAATTTACACAAACATATAAATATTAGCATATTTATTTTAAATTACTCAGATTCATAACTTACCAGATTTTTATTAAATTGTTACAAAAGTAATTGCTATTTCTGTCAATAAAATTAATTCCCAAAACAATTACTTTTGCACCAATCTAATATTATACAGGAAGAAAGCAATGATACATTGGCATTCCACCAGGCCTGGTGTTCAACACCAAGATTAACAATGAATTACAGCATTCTTCATAGAAACAGGTGCTTTTAGTCACCTCAGGCTAAGATTGCATGTGTCCAGTGGGAAGTAAAATCAAAGTTTTCTTGATAAAATATTGGACTGAAACACATATTTGTTAGAAGAAGTGGGTTATTTTATTAAACATGTATATGGGAATTTAGGGTGTTTTATGAAAGTTTTATACCAATATATACTACTAACTTGGCAATAGTTCCATTTTCCCTTAGAAATGATTGGTCTGGCTATAAAAATTCCTCAAGTCAATTTCTGGTCTTATATTATTTCCTAAAATTTCTGGAAATTAAGTTGTCTTTCACCAGGCTAACAGAAAACTAGACCTCTGGAAGGGGTATGGATGTTCTTTTTTAAAAAATAAGATTATCCTGATGAGTATGCTCTAGATTTTCTGCTTTTCTCAAGTGTTACAGTGAAACCTCAAAGACTTCTATTCTGAGTTACTTCTTAAATCTTACATAAGATATGCAAGATAGAAAATTTATATACATTTATAAAATATACCAATATTCTTTATTATATTGAAAATATTTTATATAGAGTCACTGAAATCTAATAAAATGCAAACATTCATTTATTCAGCAAATTTATGTTGAGTATTTATCAAGTGCCAGAAATATTTTGAGGACAGAAAATAGATTAGTTTATATAAAAATAAATAAATAAATTTGTCCACATGGGCAAATATGTCTTGTCTCATATGTTCTGTGTCAGGAATCTAGTAGCAGTGGGTGATTTTGGCTCTAGCTTTCAATGTTACTGCAGTCAAAACTTGTCAGGCAGGAATGCAGTCTTATGTGAAGGCTCATGTGAGAATGAACCTTTTTTCAAGCTTATTAACATGGCTTTGGAAGGCCTCAGTTTCACACCTGCTGTTAGTTCCTCACTGCATGTCTCTCTTTCTAGGCTAATGGAGTATCCTAGTAACACAGGTGCTCACTTCTGTCAAATACTATTGGTCACATAAAAAGACTCTTGGAAAATGTGTGGAGAGACCACAAAAGAGTGTGAATACAACTGGTTTGGAGACCATTGTGACCACTTTGGAGGTTGAATATCACAAGGGGTAAAGAATAGTATTGGGGAGTCCCATAGAAGGTTTTAAGTGGAGAAATAAATGTAATATATCTACTTTATTGTTTAGAAGGAACAATCTGGCTGTGGTGTTAAAAATTGATTTAGTTAATAAAGCTCTTTAACATGAAGTGTGCAAGCTCTGCTGGTCTACTACAGAGTAAAAGTAGCAAAATTTTATGTATACATATACACATACACATATATACATGTACACATACTTGTACATATATACAAACAGGCAGGCATATACATACATACAGGCATATACATACAAACATAGATAAATTTAAGCTTCTGGAAATGGTCCTAAGGATAAACAGCAAATCAAGAAACATTTCTTCAAGAAAATCTAGAAATATTCAATAAGAAAGATGACAACATCTGGCATTTGAACAAGACCACTTCTTTCTTCCCCACTCCCAGATCAGTGAGATGAAGAATACATTCTAGATTGCTTCAAAAAAGAACATAGGGCTCCTTCTATTCCCATTTTTCAGTTGGAGTGCTTTCTGTTTTAAACAGTCAGAACTTAGCATTTCAAATTCTGCCTTAGATATCTGAAGATAAGCCTAAGTCCAAGGTTGGTGCAATTGAGAGGTAAGAATTTCCACCTGCGTTCCACCTTCCACCTATGTACTAGAGGTTCTGCCTAGGGCATGGTGTGCATAAAATACTGGAGTCTTCCTTGCCGTTGCCCCTGATAAAGCAGTGGCTATTCCATCCCATTAGAAATAAGCCAAGAGGACCTTAGGATGCTGACTTCACAAATCCGCATTACTGAGTACTAAGTTGCTAGAACAGGGTGTCACTCAGGGAACTGTTGGCCATTTTCAACCCAGTTCCAGGGCCCTGTCTCAGAGATTTTTTTTCTCACTTAGGGGATAAGCAGGGCTTTAAAAAGATAATTTATTCTCCATTTCCAAGTGTACTGACTTCATTTGAAAGCGTTTGGGAAAATAGATTTGACCTGATAGTAGAAACAATTAGCAAACTTGAAGATAAATCCATTGAGATTATGCAAACTGACACATAGCACAAAGAATCTAAAAAATAAACAGAGCCTCAGAAAAGTGTGGTAAATCATCAAGCACACCAACATACATGTAATAAAAGTACCAGAAGGAGAGGAGAGAAAATAGAAACAAAAAAAAATCTTCTAAAAACAGTGGCAAAAATATTCCCAAATTTATTGAAATGACACTAATTCACATATCCTGGCGGCTCAATAAACTCCAAGTAGGATAAACACAAAGAGATCCACAAACAGACACATCAAAGTAAAAATACTTAAAGTCAAATACAAGGAGAAAAATCTTGAAAGTGTAATGCCCAGACAGTTTGTTCCCCAAAGAAGACCACCAGAGTCCAGAGTCAAAGCCAAGCGGCAAGGATCTTTTACTGCAAGTTCGAACTTGGTCCCTCAATTCCACAGCATACAAGAGGGCCCCGGACAATGCGAGTGCTTGCCTTTTATAACCCGATGTAAATAGGATACGTAAAGTTACAGAGGAACAAGGGAATTCTTTTGGTTACAGCACTACAATTGGTTAACATTTTAAGTTATACATTTAGCATTTTTCTATTGGTTCCCACGCTTTCAGTAAAACCACGAACGGCTGTGTCCTTATCGGAGACTTTCCAGGTGGTGTTTTTCTAAAGTTGAGATATATGGTAGTCTCTGAGTTGAGAAATGTGTTTGTACTGGGCTCAGGAAGTTAAGAGATATATGGTGGGATGTGTTTGTACTGGGCTCAGGAAGTTGAGAGATATATGGTGGGATGTGTTTGTACTGGGCTCAGGAAGTTGAGAGATATATCATGGGATGTGTTTGTACTGGGCTCAGGAAGTTGAGAGATATATGGTGGGATGTGTTTGTACTGGGCCTGTTTGTGTTGAGTCCGGGGTTGGGGAATGTGCCTGTTTTCTTTCAAAAGCAGCAATAGAAAAATAATCCATAACAAAAAAAAAATCCTAATAAAATTAGCAGCTAGTTTCTCAGCAGAAAAAATGGAAGCCAGAAGGCAGAGGGATAATATTGTAGCAGGACAAGCAGCAGACAAAACTCCTCAGACACCGAGTTACAGAAGGAAGGGGTCTATTTGGCGGGAGGCATCGGCAAGACTTCAGTCTCAAGAGCCGAGCTCTCCGAGTGAGCAATTCCTGTCCCTTTTAAGGGCTCACAACTCTAAGGGGGTGCACGTGAGAGGATCGTGATTGATTGAGCAAGCAATGGGTACATGACTGGGGGCTAAATGCACTGGTAATTGGATCAGAACAAAACAAGGTAGGGATTTTCACAGTGTATTCCTATACAATGTCTGTAATCTATAGATAACAGAACCAGTTAGGTCAGGGGTCGATCTTTAACTACCAGGCCCAGGGTGCGGTGCCAGGCTGTCTGCCTGTGGATTTCATTTCTGCCTTTTAGTTTTGACTTCTTTCTTTGGAGGCAGAAATTGGGCATACGACAATATGAGGGGTGGTCTCCTCCCTTAATATATTCAAAATACTTACAGACAATGACTATCAACCAAGAATCGTGTATCCATGAAAACTGTTTTTCAAAAATTAGCAAGACTTTGCAGATAAACAAAAACTGAGATAACTTGTTTCTAGCAGACCAACATGAAAGATATGAAAGAAACATCTTTAGGCTGAAAGCAAATGACCTGAGATAGTACGTCATGTATACACACAAAAATAAACAGCATCAATAAGATTATTGTGATGGTTAAATTTATGTGTCAATTTAACTGGATCACAGGGTGAACAGATTAAACATTATTTTTTCATATGTTTCTGAAGATGTTTTCTTATCACATTAGAATATGAATATGCGAACTAAAAACAGTAGATTGTTCTCTCCAATGTGGATTGGCTTCATCTGTTGAGGGCTTGAATAGAAAAAAGGCAGAGGAAAGAACACATCTGTTATGCCTGATTGCTGAGCTAGGAAAACAGTCTTCTGACTGATTGTTAAATATGAATTCTAAATGCTTCTGCAAAGAATTAATATGTCACTATGTGCAATTCTATGCCTTCTATTTTTAAACTTAACTTTCTTGTAAAGCAACCTTTTCCAATTACCTACTCCACCCTGACTCATTCTCCACCCTGACTCATTAGCCACCCTGACTCATTCTCTGCCTTGACTCATTCTAATTACCTACTCCACCCTGACTCATTCTCCACTTTGACTCATTCCGATTACCTGCTCTACCATGACTCACTCTCCACCCTGACTCATTCTCCACTTTGACTCATTCCGATTACCTGCTCTACCATGACTCACTCTCCACCCTGACTCATTCTCCACTTTGACTCATTCCGATTACCTGCTCTACCATGACTCACTCTCCACCCTGACTCATTCTCCACTTTGACTCATTCCAATTACCTACTCCACCCTGACTCATTCTCCATCTTGACTCATTCTAATTACCTACTCCACCCTGACTCACACTCCACCTTGACTCATTCTGATTAACTACTCCACCCTGACTCATTCTCCACCCTGACTCATTATAATTACCTACTCCACCCTGACTCATTCTCCACCCTGACTCATTATAATTACCTACTCCACCCTGACTCATTCTCCACCTTGACTCATTCCGATTACCTATTGCACCTGACTCATTCTCCACCCTGACTCATTCTCCATGCTGACTCATTCCAATTACCTACTCCACCCTGACTCATTCTCCACCTTGATTCACTCTCCACCCTGACTTATTCTCCACCTTGACTCATTCTGATTACCTACTCCACCCTGACTCATTCTCCACCTTGACTCATTGTCCACCCTGACTCATTCTTCAGCTTGACTCATTCCAATTACCTACTCCACCCTGATTCATTCTCCACCTCGACTCAATTACCTGCTCCACCCCGACTCATTCTCCACCTTGACTCATTCTCCACCCTGATTCATTATCCACCCTGATTCATTCGAATATCCTACTCCACCCTGACTTATTTCATAACCATTTTTCCCACCAAACCGCTCACCCCATCACTCTTTTAATTAGTTAATTGGAATTAGTTTAGCCTGTGCAGTCTAACCCTAGTCAATAAGGGAATGACTCAGCAGTAGGGATCACATATGTCAGGAATAAGAACCCGTCGTCCCTTGTCCAGGTGTATGCTCACCATTGCTACATCTGTAATGGTGCAACCTTCTTTAGAAGTGCCTTGCCTTGCTGAGAATTAAAAAGAAAATTTTATATTTGAGTGCTATTTCTTTTACAGCATCAAAACTTTATGTATAACACTGACGACTCACTTAGAACATTGTCTACCCTGGTTCTTAGTACATCAGACTCGGACTGAACTACACCACCAGATTTCCTGGGTCTCCAGCTGGTAGACAACAGATAATTTTAATTTTCAGCCTCCATAATTATATAAGTCAATTTCTCTTGTTGCTTTATTTTCTATTTATCTGCAGAACCTCAAATTTCAATTCAAATTTTAGTACCACCCCAGCACCTCTCTTTGTTTCTAGTACTGTAACTATACTCAAGTCTAGCAGGCTCCTAAGGGTGAGATACAAAATATGTGAGGAACATGTGTGGAAGTGAATCCTGAGAGTGTGGGATATCATAAAAGAAAACATAAAGTCGGTTCAGACCAAATTTACTGATATGGGCTCACTAAGCAAACATTCTGCATTTAATTTCGTAGCTTAGGGAGGAAGAAAGTGCACTTATAGTTTGTGTGAGTGGTTGGCTGAAACTGTGATAGAAAGGTAGCCCACAGTGAACAAACCAGAAATGCTGGATCTGCCTTTATTTAATGGAGGAAGAGATTCAGAGGCTTAAAGAAATGAAATGTTAGAGTAGATTTGTCATTTAAGACCCACTCACCTACATGGGAGAGTCCAGAAGGCATTCCTGTCACCAATAATTTGTAAGAATTAAATTTGTGACAGGAGCCCCAGCATTTTTGAAGAGCTCTGTGATCACTCTGCTCTATAGGCCAGGTCTTTCAGTGGGAACTGCAGCCACTCAATTGGAAAAATCTAAATGCAAAGTAAGTAATTGTGTCCTGGGGCAGCAGGGGCCAGGTGGTGGAACTGGCCAAGTGGTTACACTTAACTGCCAAAAGCAGGGTAGGTGCAGTTACCATAATTGACAGCAGAGCTAAAGCAGCAACTGATTGACACAGACACATGGCATTGGCTAGTTAATCATGCTATTCCTAGAAGTTAAATAGATAGGAAGCCTACTAAATTCTCAGTTGATCTGTGTAAGTAGAAAAGCCTAAGCAAGTAAACAAAAGTCTAGCCTGAATCATAAAAACAGAGAGTCATGTTCTCTCCATTAATTTCCAGACATGAGCCAGTTTATAGATCCAGAAACCCTTGAATTAAAAGAAAGCTGGGTCCTTTGAGGAAGGAACATGGAACACTACCGAAAATTTAAACTGTTAATCTCTCTCCCAGTCATCGCCAGATGGACCTATAGTCTCATCAGAGTAACTGTGAAATGGAAAAATTGAAATAATTAAACATTTCTGGAACTACTGGATGCAGACTCTGAATTGACACTAATTCCAGGAAACGAAAATCATCATTGTGACCCACTAGTCATAGAATGGGCTTAATGAAAGTCAGATGATTAATGGAGGTTTAACTAGAGTCTATCTCACAGTGGACCTAGTCAGTCCAGAACCCATTCTGTGGTTATTTCCCCAGTTCTAGAATGAATAATTGGCGTAGTTGTACTCAGCAGTAGACAGAATCTCTATAGTGAATCTCTTACCTGTAGAATGAGGGCTATTATAGTGGTAAAAGCAACTGGAGGCCATTAAAATGGTTTCTACCCAGAGAAATAGTAAAACAAAAGCAATACTGCATTCCTGGAGGACTTGCAGAGATTAGTGCCACCATCAAGGATTTGAAGGAGGCAGGGGTGATGATTTCCACCATAACATCATTCAAATCACCTATTTAGCCTGTTTGGAAAACAGATGGATCTTGAAGAATAACATTGGATTATCGTAAGCTTAACCAGGTGTTGACTCCAATTACAGATGCACTATCAGATGTGGTTTCTTACCTGGGCAAATTAATATATCTGTTGTTACCTGTATTAATCTAGAAAATGTCTTTTTCTCCATGCCTATTGATAAGGATAAGGCCTACCAAAATGAGTTTTGTTTCAGCTAGCAAGGCCAATAATACATCTTCACTGTTCTACCTTATGGGGATATCAACTCTCCAGCCCTAAGTCATAATTTAGTTCACAGGATTCTTGATTGCCTTTCCTTTCCACAAGGTATCACACTAGTCTATTACATTAATGACATTATGATGATTAGACCTAGACAGCAAAATGTAGCAACTACTCTAGACATATTGGTAATTCATTTACATGCCAGAATAAAAGAAATAAATCCAGCAAAAGCTCAGGAGACTTCCAGCTTAGTGAAATTTCTAGGGATCCAAGTGGTGTGGGGCATGTCAAGATATTTCTTTTAAGGTGAATAATTAGTTGTTGCACCTGGCTCCTTCTAAAGCCAAGATAAAGGCACAACATGTAGTGGATCTCTTTGGATTTTGGAGGCAACATATTCCTCACCTGGGTATGTTACTCCAGCCCATTTACTAAGTGACTTAAAAAGATGTTAGTTTTGAATAGGGTCCAGACAAGAGAAGGCTCTGCAACAGATTCAGGCTGCTGTGCAAGTGGCTCTGCCTTTTGGGCCATATGGCCCACTTTATTCTGTAGTGCATTAAATGTCAGTGGCAGAAAAAAAAAAATACTGTTTGGAGACTTTGGCTGGCTCCTGCTGATGAATCACATTACAAATGCTTCAGATTTGGAGCAAAGCTCTGCCATCTTTTAAGACACAGCCCTTGACCTGCTACCATGCTTTAGTAGAGACTGAATTCTTAATATGGGCCACTAAGCTACCATGAGACCTGAGATGCCTATCATGACCTGGGAGATATCTGACCCACCAACCCATAAAGTTGAGCTTATACAACAGTATTCTATCATCAAATGAAGGTGGTATGTACATGCTCAAGCCTGATCAGATCCCGAAAGTATAAGTAAGTTGTATGAAGTGACCCAAATTCCCATGGTCCACACTCCTGCTACAGTAGGTTTTCTCTCCCAGTCTGCAATTATGGGCTCGTGGAGAGTTTTCCTCATTGAGTAAATGGAAGAAGAAGAGTTGGGTATGGTTTATAGATGATCCTGCATAATATACAGCCACCATCTGAAAGTGCACAGCTGCAGCATTACGGCCCCTTTCTGGGACATCCTTGAAGGGCAGTAGTGAAGAAAAAATCCTGTCAGTGGGTAAAACTTTAAGCAGAGCACCAGGATGTGCACTTCACTTGGAAGGAAAAATGAGCAGACGCGTGATTATAGACGAATTCATTGCCTCTGTCCAATATTTTGCCTCAATATGCAGGAATTTGGAAGGAAGATAATTGGAAGAGTGTTTTTAAGAAATTTTGAAGAAGAAGTATGTGAATATATCTCTCTAAATGGGCAAAGACTTTGAAGATATTTGTCCCATGTAAATACTTACCAAAGGGTGACTTCAGTAGAGGAAGATTTAAATAATGAAGTGGATAGGTTAACTTATTCTGTTGATACCAATTGACCTTTTCCCCCAGATATCCTTGTCATCATTCAACGGACTCTTTAACAAAGCAGCCTTGGTGGTAAGGGTGGTGATTATGCATGAGCTTTGCAAAATGACTTTCTACTCACTAGGGCCAACATGGCTAAAATCAATGCTGATTGATGCTAATTTTAAGGGCCAATTGGACTACTGCTCCACAATGAAGAAAAGGAATGGTATGTCTGGTATATAAAAAATCTTTTAGAATGTCTTTTAGTATTTCCATGCCCTGTGATTAAGGTCAATGGAAAATTACAGTGACCCAGTCCAGGCAGGACAACTAATGGTCCAGACCCTTCAGGAATAAGGTTTTAGGTTATTCCACTAGGTAAAAACCATGAGAAGCTGAGGTGCTGCCTGAAGGCAGAGGCAAAACAGGGTGCTTAGAGGTAAAAAGTAATAATAAATACTAGCTCTGATCATGTGACCAATTACAAGATTGAGAATTGTAATTGTCATATTTTGTTATGAATACATTTGTGTGTGTATATTTGATTTGTTTCCTTTCTTATGTCTCTATCATATAACATAAGAATATTAACTTTATATCATGATAAATAAATACTGATAATTTTGTATCATAGTATTTAAATTACAGAAAATGGGCAAAGAGAAAACATCACTCAAGGACTTTCCCGCTTTTGAGGAAGGGTTAGTGTATTTTTGATTGTACACAGGACAGTTCTATAAAGTCAGACAAATTTATAATCTTATTGTCTTTATTTAGAAAGTAAGTATAGTGTAAGAAAATGCATATGGGTGCCAAGCTGTTAAAGATTTGACTTGTGATAGTTATATACATTAACTTGACTGGATCCTAGGATGTGCAGATATTCGGCTAAATATTATTTATAGATGTGTCTGTGAAGGTGTTTTTAGATTAGATTAGCATTTGGAGTGGTAATAGTATACTTAGTAGAGCAGAGTCTCCTCAATTTGCATGGGCATCTATTCAATCCAATGAAGAGCTAAATAGAACAAAAGGTAGAATAAGGAATAATTCAATTCTGCTGTCTGACTACTTGATTGAAACTTAGGTCGTGTACTCTTGGAGTGAGACACACCATTGCTTCCCATAGTTCTCCAGCCTCTGGACGTGAACTAAGCTACATCACTGGTTTTCCTAGGTCTCCTGCTTGCAGAGGACAGATTGTAAGACTTTTCAGCCTCATAATCAGGTAAGCCAATTCTGAAAAATAAATCATATATTTATATGTACAGGTATCTTAGTGGTTTTACTTTTCTAGGAAACACTTATTAATACAACAATCTTCAAAAATACCGTGAAAGGAGATCCCCAGATCCCTCTTGTATTTCCCCTATGACAGAAGCTTCCTTCTTCTGGGAAGAGTCAGACTTTTAAACTGTTACAGAAGATTTGTTATGAAGGCCTCAGCTTTTTATTTCCAGGGGAAATGAATATCAGCGACAGATAGAGGGAAGCTAAGTACCAGGAGCTCTTCAGTCCTTATATCTTCTCTATGTCTTAAGAATATTTGCATGGTTGTACACTGTGATCTCTCTGTTAGAGAATACAGAAAGCTCACCTCTGATTGTAATTTATATGTCATCACTATTACTCAATTTAGGAGTGAAATGGCATGAGAGTCACCTCAATGGAGATAAGTGTGTCTACTAAATTTGATTATTTTATTTGTCCTTCTTGAGATGGTGGAAATGTGGAAAGATTTTCAAAACAACAATTCAACCATTAAGGGAAGAACCTCCCCAATGTACCTGATTGCTGATAAACCAGTGTGGGTAATATTTGATTATCATTTAGTGTTACCTTGAATTTAATAAAAATTGTGCTTTTTTGAACTTCAAAAAAAAAAAAAAAGAGATAACTGTGGACTTAGTGGTAAGAAGTGATATGTGGATTTGAAGATAAAGGGAAAAAGGAGTCAAGGAAGATTCCAATATATTTATCTGTCTACTGTGAGCATAGATTTGTATTAATTCAGATAGTAAACTCAGTGTGTGAAGATAATGTATGGAGAGGGTAAGATAAGTTAGGCTTTGGACATGTTAATTTTGAAATGCCCATTTAATATTAAAACAAACATGTTGAGTATGGAATTAAACAAATAAATATAGATTTAAGAGGAGAGATCCTTGATAGACATATTAATTTAGGTATCCTCTGAAAATAATCATGTCAATAAGTGTCACAGAGGAGAATACCAAATTAATAAGTGCAGCTTGAAAATACATATGGCCCAAACAACAAGGCCCGGTGTACTCTAGAGCTTAGAAATCAGGGTAATTAAAAGAAAACAACTCAGAAGGATGAGAAGTCATGTCAGTGAGAGAAAGACAAAAAAGGTGCTTATACTGTGGAATACTGGAATTTAAATAAACGGCATGTTTAAAGATGCAAGAATTATTAATAGTGTTAAATGGTAATGAGATATTTAGTAAAAACAAGGATTGAGATTTGGCAATTGTATTTACCAACACTTGAGACAAATTACGACCTTGATAACAGCAGGGTCAATGGAGTGGCAAGAAAGAAAACGTATTTGAAGTGATAGGAGAGATATTTGACATAGCGAAAATAGATAACTGTTCTCAGGTGTTAACTATGTAATTAAAATAGAGTTCATCATTATACACAATTTTTGAATTATTCTAAATGTTGGCCAAAAGTACAGTGGCTCACACCTGTTATCCCAGCATTTGGGAGGCCAAGTCAGGAAGATCACTTGAGGCTAGGCATCCAAGATCAGTCTTGGTAAAATAGTGAGACCCCATCTCAAGAAACAAACAAACAAACAAAAGCTAAATAAAAACAAAACAAAATGAATATATTTAATATAGCAATAATTTAAAGTATGAAACTTAATAAAGTACTACTTCTACTTGCATAGAAATAGAATATAACATGTCCATAAGTACAAGTGAAACACTATAACATAGTAATTAAAGTAATAGCAAATAAAATTTTCAATGTATTGGTATATTACATAGATTATTTAGTCAACCTTAACAGTCCACTAAGTAGGTATTGCCTTAGTATTAAACAATCTTATTATTGTAGGATATAAGACATATTTAATATAAATTCAAATGTACTTCTAATTTTTTAGAAGTTATCTCCCTTAGAGGAAAGAAGAATTCACTTCTTCTGTCTAACTGCTTGTCTAAGACTTAGGTCTTCTACCCTTGGTCTGAGACCTACACCATTCCTTCCCATAGTTCTCCAGTCTTTTGACTGCCTGAACTTCACCGTTGGCTTTTCTAGGTCTCCAGTTTGCAGAAATCAGATTGTTAGACTTCTCAGCCTCATAATCAGATGAGCTTTTCAGGAGTTTTCCTCAAGCACACAAGCAATCTAAGATATTAATGAAAACAACAACAGAAATTTATTTCAAGGTAATACAATTACACTTCCTGATCAGATTTCAGTGTTTTAATTTCTCATTTAAAAAAGCAAACAATTCCAAAGTGCAGATCACAAATAACTTTAACAGATGTTCTAACCCTTACTCCTCAGCCTTCCTTTTTGCGGGGAAGTGTATGTAATGATTTAATAAGTAAAAGTTTTTTCATGTGGCTAAGCAAGTTTATACTAGCACTTGAAATAAAAGATCTGTGTAACAAGTAGTATGAATTTCATGGAAGATACACAGAAGAGTCCCAGTTAAATCAAAATAAATAATAAGACACAGATGAAAGAGAAAGTATGGATGGAAGTTTTTATCTACAAACATCATCACTGAATGACAGCAAAATCCATGTGAGAGGGCTTAACCATTCCTTGGTGGAATGGCAGACTAGTCACTTGCAAACCAGTAACAGCAATGATTTACAAGGCATCTCTAAATATTAGGACTTCTTTAGTCTACCAAACAAGCTTTAATTTAAGATTGAATTCTTATCTAGCATCATTTCAGACCACAATATTATGAAACTAGAAATCAGTAAAAGAATGAATCTTGGAAAATTTACAAATATATAGATATTAACCACATACTCCTAAACAACCAATGGGTTGAAGAAGAAATCAAAATGGAAACTAAAAATATATTGAGACAAACAATAATAGAAACACACCACACCAAAAACTGGAATGCAGCAAAAGCAGTTCTAAAAGGGAAATCTATAACAATAATGCCTAGATTAAAAAAGAAAAAAATGCCAAATAAGTAGTCTAACCATATGCTTCAAAGAACTACAAAAAAAAGGAACAAACCAAGCCCCAAATTAGCAGAAAGAAAGAAATAATAAAAATCAGAACAAAAATAAATTCAAAAGAGAACAAAACCAACACAGAAAAATATCACTAAAACTGAGTTGTTTTTTATTAATTAAACAAAATTGACTATTCTTAGCTAGTTTATCTAAAAAAGAGAGAAGACCCAAGTAAACAAAATCAAAAAGGAAAGTAAAAACATACAAGAAATGCCTCAGAAATAAAAAGAATCATAAGGGACTCTTTTGAAAAAGTATATGCCAACAAATTTAAAAACTGAGAGGAAATGGATAAATTTCTACAAAAAAGAAAAAAAATCAGGATTGAACCAGAAAGAAGTAGAAAGTCTGCAAAGACAAGGAAAAAGTAATGAGAATGAAAAAGTAACCAAAACCTCTCAACAGATAAAAGCCCAGAATCAGATGGCTTCATAGCTGAATTCTACTAAACATTCAAAGAAGATTTAATACTAATACATTTTAAACTCTTCCAAAAATTAGAAGTGGGAGGAATACTTTCAAACACATTTTATAAGGCCAGCTCACTTGGTACCTAAGTGATGCAGCCAAAGACAACACAAGAAAAAAAAAATACTACCGACCAATTTCACTGATAACCATTGATGCAGAAATGCTTAATAAAATATTAACTAGATGAGTCAAACCACATATAAAAATATTATACATCATGAGTAAGTGGTATTTATCCTGGGAATGCAAGGCTAGTTCAATAAATTGAAATTAATCAATGTGATATGTCACATTGACAGAATGAAAGATAAAAATCAAATGATCATCTCAATTAGTGCAGAAGAAAGAATTTGACAAATTCTAACATCCTCTCTTAATAAAAACTCTGAAGAGTTTAAATACAGAAGAAAAGTTTCTCAACATAACATTTATATCCAATTGGGAAAAACTCACAGCTAGCATTATATCCAATTGGGAAAAATTGAAAGCTTTTCCAAGAAAATTTTGTAGAAGCAATCACACCCATTCTTGCCACTTCTATTCATCATAATAGTAGCAAGAGCAATCAGAAAAGAAAGAAAAATAAAAGGCATCGAAATCAGAATGGAAGAAGTAAAATTATCTATATTTGCAGATGACATAATCCTATATGTAAAAAAAAAACTGTCAAAGATTTCACACAAAATAACTTTAGAGATAATAAATGAATTCAGTAAAGTTGCAGGATAAAAAATCAACATTCATAATTGGTAGCATTTTTCTACCATAAATAATGACCTGCCAAAAAGCAAGGAACAATTTCTTTCACAAAATCATACTCACCAAGATAAAATACTTAGGAATAAATTTAACCAAGGAGTTGAAAGATCTATACACTGAAAATTATAAGACATTGATGAAATACATTTAAAAATATAAAAATAAATGGAAAGATGACCCATGTTTATGAGTTGGAAAAATAATATTGTAAAAGTAATATACTGCTTAAAGCAATATATGGATTTAAAGCAATCCTTTTCAAAATAGCAATGACATTCTTCCCCAAAATAGAAAAAATTCCTAATATTTTTATGAAAACATGAAAGACCCTAAACAGTCAAAACGATCATGTGAAAGAAAAGCAAAGTTGGAGGCATAACACTTCTTAATGTAAAATTAAACTACAAAGTTATAGTAATCAAAATAGTCTAGTACTGGCATAAAAACAGATGCATAGATGAGTGGAACAAAATAGAGAGACCAGAATTAAATCTAAACATACATAATCAACTTATAATCAATACAATTTTTGGCAAGGGCGCCAAGAGGACCCAACGGAAAAAGGTCAATCTCTTCAAGAAATGATGTTGAGAAGACTTGATTTCTACATGCAAAATAATAAAACTAGACCCTTATCTTACACCATACACAAAAATTAACTCAAAATTGATAAAAGACCTGAATGTAAGACCAGAAGCCATAAAACTCTTAAAGGAAAACACAGGAGGAAAGCTCCTCAACATTTGGCCTTGGCAATGATTTTTTGGATATAAACCCAAAAGCTTAGACCACAATAGCAGAAATAAATAAATGAGACCACATCAAACTAAAACCTTCTGCAGAACAAAGGAAACAATCAACACAATGAAATGGCAGCCTACCGATTGGAAAAAAAAAAAAAAAAAAAAAAAATTATAAGCCTTTTATCAGAAAAGGGATTAATATCTAAAATTTATAAAGAAGTGATACAGCTTAAAAGTAGAAAAACAAATAATTCATTAAAAAATGGGCAAAAGACCTGAATAGAAATGTCTCCAATGAAGGCATAAAAGACACCCGCAGATACATGCCAAAGGTGCTCAAAATCATTAATCATCAGGGAAGTGCAAATCAAACAATTTTGGGATATATTTCTTCACACCCATTAGGAAGGTTATTTTCAAAAAAACATTAAAAATAGCAAATGTTGGAGAGAGTTTGGAAAGAGAGGAATTTCTGTACATTGTTGGTGAGAATGTAGTTAGAATAGCCTTTATGAAAAACATTATGAGGGTTTCTAAAGAAATGAAAAGGATAACTGCCATAAGACCCAGCAATCCCCTTCTTGGACATATACACAAAAGAAATGAGACTACCACCTGAGAAAGTTATTAGTGTTCTAGTGTTTATTTTAGCATTACTCACAATAGACATGATATGAAAACAACCCTAAGTGTTGATGGACAAACAGAAAAAAAAAAAACAAAAAACCTGAGACAGTGAGAGATACACACAAACACACACAGGCACACACACACACACACACACACACATGCATAATGTGAAATACTATTTATTTCTAAAAAGGAATGAGATCTTACCATTTGCTACAAAATAGATGAGCCTGGAGAACATTATGGTAAATGAAATATGCTAGACACACAGAAATATATTGCATAATCTCATATATATGTGGAATTCGAAACAAAAATTAAATATACATAGATAGAGTACAAAACAGTCATTCCCAAGGATGGCAAGAGGGGAGGTGGTTGTGGTAGGGAAATAGGGAGATTAGGTTAGAGGATACCAAGTAGCAGAGGATACTAAGTAGCAGATATGTTGTATGAACAAATACAGAGATCTGATGTCCAACATAAGGACTATAGAAAATAAAATTGTACTATCATAGGTATTCATGCTAAATAGGTAGATTTCAGCTGCTCTTGCTACAAAGACCAAGAAAAATGGTAACTATTTGAGATATTGGATATGTCAACTTGTTCCGTGATAGTAACTTGCTGTTAGTATCTCTATATATCCCATTACATTGTGTTGTATACCTGAACTATACAAAATAAATGTTATGTGTGTTCTGACTGTTTTCTTGGCCAGACATTCTTCCATCTTTCTTGCTCTCCTCGGACTTCCCTTTTCCCTGAAACACAATATTGAAACTAGGCTAATTAATAACCCTAAAACGGTCTGTAAATGTCCAAGTGACAGGAAGAATCACAAGTCTTTCACTTTAACTCAAAAGCTAGAAAGTATTAAGCTTTGTGGAAAAGGCTTGTTGAAATCTGAGATAGACCAAAAGTTAGGATCGTGTACCAAACAGTTTGTCAAGTTGTGAATGCAAAGGAAATGTTTTTGTGAAAATTAAGTGAGCTACTCCAGTGAATACATAAATAATAAGAAAGCAAAACAACCTTACTGCAGACATAACAAACATTTTAGTGGTCTGGATAGAAGATCAAATCAGCCACCACATTACCTTAAGCCAAAGCGTAATCCAGAGCAGAGTCCTAACTCTCTTTAATTCCATAAAGACTGAAGAATGTGAAGAAGCTTCAGGATTAAAAAAAAAAAAAAAAAAAAAACTAGAAGAAGTTGTTTCTCTTGGAAGCCATCTCCATAATGAAAGTACAAGGTGAAGCAGCAAGTGCTGATATAGACACTGCAACAAGTTATCCACAAGATAGAGCTAAGAAAAGTTATGAGAGTGCATGTTCTTAAAAAAAATTAATGTAGACAAAACAGCCTTATATTGGAAGATGACACCATCTAGAACTTTTATAGCCAGAGAGGAGAAATCAATGGTTGGCTTCAAAGCTTCAAAAGACAGGCTGGCTCTCTTGTTAGGGGCAATTGCAGCTCCAAAACTTTGGGCAATTCCAAAAATCCTAGGTCCCTGAAGAATTATGCCAAATCTACTCTGCCTGTGCTCTATAAAAGAAATACCAAAGCCTGGAGACAGCACAACTCTTCACAGCATGGTTTGCTGAGTACTTTTAAGTTCACTATTGAGACCTACTGCTCAGAAAAATATATACATATACATATATTTTTCCAAAATATTACTGCTCATTCACAATGCATCTGGTTACCCATGAGTTCTGATGGATATGCACATGGAGCTTCATGTTGTTTTCATGCTTGCTAACAGAACTTTCATTCTGCTGTCCATGGACCAAGGAGTAATTTAGACTTTCAAGCCCTATCATTGAAGAAATGCATTTTGTAACATTGTAACTGCCATAGATAGTGATTCTTTTGAAGAACCTGTACAAAGTAAATTGAAAACTTTCTGGAAAGGATTCATTATTTTAGATGCCATTGAGAACATTCATGATTCATGGAAGGAGATCAAAATAGCATTATTAATAGGAGTTTGGAAGAAGTTGATTCCAACTCTCCAAGATTACTTTGAGGTGTTCAAGACCAGTTGAGGAAGTAATTGCAGATGTGCTGGAACCAGCAAGAGAACTAGAATTAGAAGTTGAGCCTGAGATGTGGTTGAATTGCTTCAATCTCATGATAAGATTTGAATTAATGAGAAGTTGCTTCTTATGGATGAGTCAAGAAAGTGGCTTCTTAAGATAGAATCTACTCCTGGTGAAGATACTGTGAACATTGTTGAAATGACAACAAAGGATTTAGAATATCACATAAACTTAGGTGATAAAACAGTGGCAGGGTTTGATAGCATTGACTGTAATTTTGAAAGATGTGCCTAAAATGCTATAACAGCATCTTGTGCTACAGGTGAATATTTTATGAAAGAAAGAGTCCATCAACATGGCAAACTATTTTAAGCAATTGTTATAGATAACTCAGCCTTCAGCAACCACCATCCTGATCAGTCAGCAACCATGAACATCCAGACAAGACCCTCTGCCCTCAATAGATTACAACTCACCGAAGCCTCAGATGATCATTGGCATTTTTAGACATAATGCAATTGTGCTATTGTGCACTTAATAAAGTACAGTGTAAACATAAGGTATTTATTTATTTATTTATTTATTTATTTATTTATTTATTTTTCTTTTAATTTTTTTTGAGATGGAGTCTTGCTCTGTCACCCAGGCTGGAGTGCAGTGGCACAATCTCGGCTCACTGCAAGCTCCACCTCCCAGGTTCATGCCATTCTCCTGCATCACCCTCCCGAATATCTGGGACTACAGGCGCCCGCCACCACGCCTGGCTAATTTTTTGTATTTTTAGTGGAGATGGAGTTTCACCATGTTAGCCAAGATGGTCTTGATCTTCTGATCTCGTGATCTGTCTGCCTCAGCCACCCAAAGTGCTGGAATTACAGGAGTCATCCACGGTGCCTGGCCAACATAAGTCTTTTATATGCACTGGAAAACCAAAATTTCGTGTGGCTTGCTTTCTTGTGATGGTCTGGAATGGAATCCACAATATCTCGAAGATAAGCTTGTATTCTAAAAAGAAACAAGGCAAAAGTGTCATCAAGGATGCCCTGCCCTGTACGCATTTCTGGTAATGGCCATAGTCTTAATGTCCCTTTTGCCTAGATATATGTATGGTTAACCATTGTTAACCAAACTGCTACTTGACTTGACTCATAAACAGAAAATAAATAAATAAATGGGGGAAAAAAAAAAGAAACAAAGCAAGTTAAGTGATTATTTCAGTATCCCCACTGGAAAATTGTGAGTCTGCAACCATATCCATGGCCCAGTGATGAAAGGGAAGGCTAAGTCCATTGAGAAAGAACTCTGAATTCCACTGGAAATACATACAATTGATATTCCTCTATGTTTCCCCCAAAGGCAACTGCAGTAATTTAGCTTAGTAATGAAACACTGAGTAAAAAAACAACAACAACAATATTTTTCTGTAAAACTGTAGGGAAAGAATGTCAGGGAAGAAACTTAAAGATCTAGAGCATAATATGTACCTGCAAGCATAAACCAACTCTGCTTGAAAAATAATTCCTAACTTCCTGTGGAGTACTCAGGTATAGATATCACACATTGAGAAATTAAAGTGGTATACCAAAATAAAGATTTTTTGGTAGCTGTTTAATAAGGGGCTAATTTGACACCAATCAGGGGATCACAAAACCTAATGGCCCCAAATTAGAGTGGAAGATTATGGAAATCAGATAATAAATGAAATGTGCAAAACCATTGTGATTTTTTTTTTGTTCCTGAGCAAAATTGTGGGTGATGTGTCTTCTCATCTAACAGAATTCCCACATTGATTATAGAAAAATAGATTATGAGCCATGATATTAGGAATGTCCAAGTAGAAGCACCACTCTCCAGGATAATAAATCAGAAACAAAATATTACTGGGAGGAATTGGGGAGATTAACTTTATGATTAAAGATTTATAAGATGTGGTGATGTAAGTTGCAATCACAATCATTTAACTCACCTGCTAGTCCTTGCAAATTCAGAGATTCTGGCAGGTGGTGCTGAAGATCTATAATTGTAAGTAGTATCACAAAAAGTAGCTGTAGTACCAGATGCAATATCTTTACTGGAACATATCAATACAGTCTAGTATTAAACTCTTGGTCTGGCAAAAACAAATTTTCAATCCACATTAAGATGAAGTTCCGAAAGTAGTTTCCTTCTTATGTGTGGGAAGAACAACACAGTTATACTCTGATGCTTTAGGGCTGTGTTTTGAACTTCTGACCTCTAGAACTGTAAGATTTTACCTTTGTGTTGTTGTAAGCCACTAAATGTATGATAATCTGTTACAGCAGCCGTAGAAAACTAACACAGTGTCACAGCATACAGTCCATGTGGAAATTGTTCATGTTAACATTTCATAGAACACTATATTGCGTCATTATTCTGGCTGAATCCAGTGAGCAGAAACAGCAATTATATAAATGTCTAATAATATATAAGCCTGTTGGAAGATGGGAGATAAACTCAGTGCATACATAGCAGCCTGTCGAATCAGTGGAGTGTTTAAGTTTCCAATGGCATGGGGAATCGCCTTACATCATTTGGAATGAAAAATAAAACATTTTGTTGCACTTTGTTCCCTCTACCACCAACGATGAGGTGCAAAGAAAGTAGGCACATGATTTTGGAGGCAGCATGTACCATACTTGAGACTATTTTTCTGTAAAGCTCTACGAAGAGAAAATCATGAAACATACCTAAGGTTCTGGAGCATACCATGTCCCTGCAAGCAAAAACCGACTCTGCTTGAAAAGTAATTCCTAACTTCCTATGGAGAATGGAGGTATAGATATTACACATTGCAGAAATTACAGTGGTATAGAAACTAATGGTTTTTTAGTTTGTTTTTTTTTTTTTTTTTTTTTGGTGTTGTTGTTTACATGAGGATCTGTAAAGATGTTTCTAATAATTCCCTCTACATTTAAACATGCTGGAGTTTCTGGTGCCATCTAAAACTAAAACGGACTGTGGTAGATAAATAATACACCTACTTGTCAAAAATATTCACATCCTAATCCACAGAACTTATGAATATGTTACCTGATGTCAAAAAAGACTTTGTAAATTAAATTAAAGGGCTTGAAATGGGGAGATTATGCCAAGTTAGCTGGATGTATCCAATGTAATCACAATGACAGTAAAAAAATTAAAAGAAAGTAGCAGGAGAGGCAGAGAAGGAGATATAATGGTAGAATTAAAGATGAGGGGCAAAGTGAGATTTAAAGGTGCTATTCTGTCTTTGAAGAGGGAAGAAAGAGCTATGAGACTAAAAATGTAAGTAATCTTTGGAAACTAGAAAAGGCAAGGTGATGAATTCTCCCATAGAGTCACCAGAAGAAATGCAGACAGGGTGAAACATTGATTTTGTCTCCGTGAAACCGATTTTGAGCTTCTGACCCTGAAAATACAAGCTTTTACACTTGTTTTGCTTTAAGCTACTAAATGTATGATAATATGTTAGAGTAGTCATAGAAAACTAATACACTTCTAATAGAGATTGCTTCTGCATGATGATGCCCTCCAATGATCATTTATGCTAGACCTCAAATTTTGTATATATACCTTTTATTTAGTTCATTTTATTTATTTGGAGGAGTTCATCATCCAGTTGATTTCTGAGAGTATTTACTTTTAAAATATTTTATTTCTGAATAGTAGATACTAAAAAGTATTTGTGAGAAAAATAAATCATTCTACCATAAAGACACTTTCACGTGAATCTTCATTGCAGCCCTGTTCACAATAGCAAAGACATGAAATCAACCTAAATGCCCATCAATGACAGATTGGATAAAGAAAATGTGTTACATACACATCATGGAATAATATGCAGCCATAAAAAAGAACAAGACCATGTCTTTGGTGGCAACATGGATGGAGCTGTAGGCTAATATGCTTAGCAAACTAATGCAGGAACAGAAAACGAAATACCTCATGTTCTCATAAGTGGGAGCTAAATGCTAAGAACTTAGGAACACAAAGTAGGAGGCAACAGACACTGGGATCTACATGAGATGGGAGGGTGACAGGAGGGAGAGGAGCAGAAAAGATAACTATTGAGTAATAGGCTTAATACTTGGGTAATGAAATAATTTGTACAACAAACCCACATGACATGTGTTTACCTATTTAACAAACCCTTACATGTAACCCCAAACCTAAAATAATAGTTAAAAAAATAAAAAATTATTTGCAATACATCAGTTGATATATAGCATAGATATTTAATAATCATATAAAGCACAAATTGGGAGTAAATTATAATTGTAGTCCAAGTGAAACAATTCTTATACTTTGTGTGCTTTTTGTCTCTCTTTACCATACCAAGTAGCAAATGATAAAGTGACAAAAATCCTACAAAGCATATTTTTAATCATTGCAATATTTCTCCCTACTGGTCACATTTTGTTCTTACAAGAGAAATCACCATAAGATTTTTAGTGCAATATTCTGATGTATAAATCCATGTCTCTTCAAAGCATGCTAACATTGCAATTTCCTGATCTATTCTTTTTTTGGCATTGTTTGGACGGTTTACGATTAAGAAAAGGAAAATCTCTGGCTTTGTTTCACCCATGACTTACTTTTTACATGCCCCCTGTTCTTTGTCTTCCAAACATAGTTTTACCATAGCCTTGGCTCAAACAATTATGGGTATTACATAAGGATTTCTTTATTCTTTCTCTGTACATTCATATTTCTTTTGTTGATTTCTCTAGAGAAAGTAATTATCTTGTTTTCTTATAATTGTATTTATTTATTTTTTAAATAAGTATACTGTGACTAACTCAAAACTTCATTCCTCTGTGCATGCTAAAATCTGACAATCATATGTAGGAAGTATTCTAAGATATCCATATATTAAAGCATCTTAATGTCTTCAATCTTGTTCCAATGTAGAAACATTTCTGTTTGGGTCTAGTACTTATCTGTTCTCTTGAGGTGTCCATTTCCTTCTATATGATGATGCCCTCCAATGATCAACTATGCTAGACCTTAAATTTCATATATATGCCTTTTTCTTACTTAGTACATTTTCTTTATGTGGAGGAGTTCATCATCCAGTTGATTTCTGAGAGTATTTACTAGAAAGTAAACTTCAACAAAATATTTTATTTCTGAATATATATTTATTCCACATACTTAATGGACAGTTTCGTTTTGAATATAATTCTAGAATGGAAAATATTTTTCTTAAGTTTTTAAATTGTCAAATGAAAGTTGTATATATTTTACGACATACAACATGTTATTTTAAAATTTGTGTAGATTGTTAAGTGGCTAAATCAAACTAATTAACATTTGCCTTACATCACATGCTTCTTGTTTTGTAGTGACAAACACATTCTAGTCCTTTAGTAATTTTTATCAGTCCAATAGAGTGTTATTACCTATAGTAACCATGTTACGCAATAGACTTCTAGAACATATTCCTTTTGTCTAACCAAAATTAGCTATCCTTGATCAAACATCTCCCCAGTCAAACACACACACACACACACACACACACACACAAACACAGAGAGAGAGAGACACCTGGCACCCTCTATTCTACTCTTTGCTTCTATGAGTTTAACTCATAGTGCATTATGCTGTAATGCACTATGAGTTAATGATGATAGGAGTGCAGATAACTCTGACCTTTTGATTGTATTTCCTAAGGATATACAGAGAAAGATAATTTCTAGATCAAATGGAAGTCTATTTTAAATTGTGGAGTAATTTTTATACTATTTTCATTTATACTGTTCTAATTTATATTTCCACAAATAGTGTTCAGGGTTCCCTTTCTACACATCCTCACCAACACTGTTCTTTTATCTTTGATAATAGCCATTTTAACAAGTACAAGGTGATATATCATTATAGTTTCAATTTGTATCTCCCTGATAATTAGTGATTTTGAGCATTTTTTACATATATGTGAAACATATGTGTGTCTTCTTTTGAGGAATGTCTATTCATATCTTTTGCTTATTTTTTTATTGGGTTGTTTTCTTGCTATTCAGTTGTTTGAGTTTCTTACATATTTTGAATATTAACATCTTAAAAGATACATAGTTTGCAAATATTTCCTCGCATTCCATAGTCTTTTTTGTTTCTGTTTGTTTGTTTGAGAAGGAGTCTCACTCTGTTGCCCAGGCTGGAGTACAGTGACACAATCTCGGCTCATTGAAACCTCTGCCTCCTGGGTTCAACTAATTCTCCTGCCTCAGCCTCCAGATAGCTGGGATTACAGGCTTGCACCACCACGCCCAGCTATTTTTTTCTATTTTTAGTAGAGACCTGGTTTCATAGTGTTGGCTAGGCTGGCCCAAAACTCCTGGTCTCAAGTGATCCACCCACCTCAGCCCCACAAAGTGCTGGGATTACAGGTGTGAGCCACCGTGTCTGGCCATAAATTGTCTTTTCCTGTTGCTAATTGTTTCTTTGGCTGTGCAGAGCTTTTTAGTTTGTTGCAGTAACATTTGTCTATTTTCTTTTGTTGCCTGTGCTTTTGGGTTCTTATCCAAAAAATTATTGCCTAGATCAATGTCATGGAGTTTCTCCTCTATGTTTTCATCCAGTAGTTTTACAGTTTCAAATCTTACATTTCAGTCCTTAATTCATTTTGAGTCGATTTTTACATGTGGTGTGAAATAAGGATCTAATTTCATTCTTCTGCATGTAGAATCGATTCCCAGTATCATTCATTGAAGAGACTGTTTCTTATCCCACAGTGTGTTGTTGGCATCTTTGCAGAGAATCAATTGACCATAAAGGTCTGTTTTTATTTCTAGGCTCTCTATTCTGTTACATTGGTCTGTTTTTATGCCGGTAACATGATGTTGGATTACTATAGCTTTGTAGTAGATTCTGAAATCAGGTTTCTTGTGCTTCTGGTTTTGTTATTGTTGCTCAATATTTCTTTTCTATTCGGGGTGTTTTTTGATTTTATACCAATTTTAGAATTGCTTTTTCTATTTCTGTGTAAAATATTATTAAATTTTTGACAAAGATTGCATCGAATCTGTAGATTGCTTTGGGTAATATGGACACTTTAACAATATTAATTCTAATTCATGAGCAAAGGTTATCTTTCCATTTATTTGATATCTTCAATTTCTGTTAATGTTTTACAGTTTTCAGTATACAGATCTTTCACCTATCTGTTAAACTCATATGTATGTATGTATATATGTATTTTTGCTACTATTGTAATTTGGATTTTTTTGAATTTTTTTCATATATTTCATTGCTATTGTATAAAAATACTACTGATTTTTGTATGTTGATATTACACCTTGCAACTTTACTGAATTTGTTATTAGGTCTAACAGTTTTTTAAATTGAGTTTATGGGGTTCTCTATATATGAGATATGTTGTCTGCAAACAACAACAATTTAACTTGTTCCTTTTTATTTTTAAAACGTTTTTCTTTCTCTTGCTTAATTGCTCTGGCTAGGACTTCCTGTACTATGTTGAATAACAGTGAAAATGGACATTATTGTCTTTTTCCTGATCTTTCAAAAAATGATTTTCACTATTTACCAATGAACATGATGTGGTTTATGGCCTTTATTGTGTTGAGGTGTATTTCTTCTATAGCTAATTTGTTGAGCGTTTTTATCAGAAGGTGATGTTAAATTTGTCTTTTTTATTTCCATCTTTTGAGATAATAGCATGTTTTCTTGTCTTTCACTGGGCTGATGTGGTTGTTTTAGTCCCTGTGTATTGTTACAACAAAATGCCAAAGACTGGGTAAATTAAAAGGACATAGATTAATTTTCTCACATTTCTGGAGGTTGGGAATTCCAAGATCAAAATACTAGCAGATTTATTGACTGGTGAGTGCCTACTCGCTGCTTCTAAGATGGTGCCTGTTGCTTCATCCTCTGAAAAAGGAGAAAGTTATATGCCCCCCTCCATGGGGAATAAACAGCAGGGCCAGGGGATCAAACTCCTTCCTTCAAGCCCTTATCTAAGGTTACCTACCCCCATCTGAAGGTGTAGTTCTCATGACTCAGTCATCTTCTAATGGCCACACCAATTAATATTGTTGCATTGGGGATTAAATTTCAACATGAATTTTAGAGGGATCACATATTTAAGTGGCGTATCACACTTATTGATTTGTATGTTAGGCTTTTAGGAAAATAAGAATTTAAAGTCCCAAAATTGTAGACTGAAGGAAAAAATATATATGTGCAAAAATCAATTAAGTAATAGAGAAGAATAAGAGATGATCAACAAAGCAAGAAAATAAGTCTTTAAAAAATATGTAAAGCATGTATTAAGAAAAATAAAAAAAAATCCCAAATAATATGATGAGAAGATAATGCTAGTAGAAATTAAATACATTAAAAGAATAAACTTTATACCATTAAAAATTTCTTTAAAACTTAAAAACTTTATGCCACTAAAATTAAACAGATTAAATTTTGGGATAATTATACATACTAAAATTGAATCAAAAAAATAAAAAAAAACTTTAATAATTTCGTAGCAATAAAAGAAATTGAGTTAATGATAAAAATATTCAAACTAAGGAAAATAAAATCATAGAGGTTTGTGATGGTTGAATTCTATCAAATTTTCAAGAAACAAGTCATTGTAATTTTAAAACAATTTTTCTAGATAATAGAAAATTTTGGAGTGTATATTCTGATATTTACCAAACAAGAATATTACTAGAAAAAACTATATGTGTGTATATATGTTTGTTTCTATGTATATATATACATATTATGTATGCATATATACATATATACACATACATATGTATATACTTATGTTCATTATACATTGTATGTTATAGATGTATATATACATATATGTATATGTATGTCTATACCTATATGTATATGTATATATACATATATAATATATATATAAACATATATATAACACCCTTTCCCATTTAATGAACTTTTAGACAACTTCATGGTAAAACTCACGTAATAGAGGAAAACGTTCTTAATCTGTTAATGACTATAGTAGTTGCTGTCCTGTGCAATCCAGAGTCTTCCCTCAGGACAAAGTTTCTAAGTTTCTCAACTTCCAGGAGTACTAGCTGCTGATGACTCACAGCTAATTTCTTCTATGGACACTGCCTGTAGGAGAACAGAGTGCCTTGTCCACTGCTTCTTTCCCTTCATAGGATAAGTCCACATCAATAACTCATCAATATGAACGTATAATGGACCAGCGTCCCACCTCAATTTAAAACAATTCAAAAGACCTCTCACTTTTTAGCTCCCTGTGAAATCAGCTGAGGCCTATGTTGCAAGAGCAGTAACTTTTTTCCAATGTAGTTTCTCAATAAACCTTATGTACACAAACCTCTTTCCATTAGAATTATCTAGAAGAGAAGATTTGGAATGTTCCCAACACAATAAAACGATAAATGTTTGAGGTAATGGATATCTCAGTTACTCTGATTTGATCATTACACATTGTATGCTTGTATCAAAATATCATATGAACCCCATGTACAATTATTAACAATAATAAATAATCATTAAAACAGTAACAAAAATGAATCATTGAAATTTTGCCTGATTTTTGGTTGAATCGAAGACTGTAAGACTGGTGCTCCCTGAAGACATATAAGGAAGAAGACTTTGAGAGTTTACTTTTGGAACTAAATTGCCTATCTTCCCCCAGTTCACTGGTAATGAGGATCACATTAATGTTGGCAGGTAAATTACTTAGAACCACTAGCAGTTGATAGCAATAGTAGTTAACAGATTCAAAGTAGTGAACTGGAATGGAATATTAGTGTAAGGGAACTCGCTGTGGCATTAGCCTGAGGCATTTTAATGGTTTCAGGGAGGTAGCAATTATCAGAACAGTGAAATCAAATGACTATTGCTGAGTGTTATTGATAAATCGGTGAGAAATTGAGTTGCAGCTGTTCTCTCTAGGTTGGGATTGATTGATGGTAGACAAATATTTTATTAGAACTAAAATTACTTATAGCACTTGGGATAATTGAATCCTGAAAATACTAGAGGTCATGTGGTAGTACTTAAGTGTCAGAAGCAAGATGGGTAAAATTATTATCATGAGCAACAACATTGTGTAGCAACCAGGGAGGCCACAGTTGTAGCATACTGTTACGTTGTTAATATATCATGGTGTCCCAGACATAAGATAAGTGTACAATCTACAATAATATTGCTCAATCCAGACAAGGAAAAAAAAAAAAAACAAAACAAAACCTCAGAGGACAGCTGCCTCAAAGAGCGAGCTACAAATCGTCATCCAGTTTCTGCTTGTTTCTGCATCAGGGGTATGTTAAATCTCCAGCTCTTTGCCATAACATAATCAAAAGGATTTAAATGCAACCTTTTAAAGAACATTGTATTGATTTATTTGGATAAGCAGGAATAAATAAGTAGAAAACATTTTAGGGCTTGGCAAGACATGAACAAGCTAAAGGGTAGGAGATAAACCTTATGAGGATTCTAGGACTATAACATCCCAAAGTCTTAGCATCTAGTTTTCTGGAATATGTTGGGATATTTACCCAAAGCAAGTGCATCTCATACCAGCCACCACTAAATAGGTATTCTTGGTATGTCTTTTGGGTTTGTGGAGGCAGCATATACCACTCTTGGAAATATTACTCCAAGCCATTTATCATCAAGGGACTTAGAAAGCTGACAGCTTTGGAGCCCAGTGCAAAAAAAAAAAAAAAAAAAAAAAAAAGGGTTTGTAGCAGGTTCAGGCCTAAGTATAAGTAGTCCTACAATTTGGGCTATACAACACAACATATCATTCTACTAAAAGTATTTTTGTTCTGAAAATTCCCAGTGAAATTACGATGAGTTCTGATGGGAAGATGACAACCTAGATGCCTAAGGTTCTGTAGCAAAGCCAATCTGCCTGAAGCATGTAGATTATCTATTGGGAAAGCAGCTCTGGATGTGCTACTGAACCTTGGTACATACAGAGTATCTGACTATGTTGCCTCAAGTGAACATATGAATTATCTTAATCGGGATACTGTGAGAGTTACTAAATCATAAAAGTGGGTGGCTCAACAACAACCCATCATCAGGTGGAAACAGCATATTCAGAGTTGGGCACCAGCAGTAAGGCCCATGAGTAAGCTGCACAAACTGGTGTCCCCAGTTTGCATGCCATCTACCCTTGCAGCACTGTGCCTATCAAGAGATCCTTCAATCCACATAACAAAGGAATCTAAAAGCTGAGTCTCTTTCACAGAGGGGTCAGCTCAGTTTCTAGGTGAAAGCCAAAAGCAGCCTACTGATATATTAAACATATTGCAGTAGACTATTAGTGCATGAAGAGGTGATCCTGAAAGAAAGTAATAGATTAATCCTCCCAAAAGGCAAAGCTTGATTTAATAATATGTTTAAGTGGAAAAAAAAAGTGGCATTTCAAGTCATGCACAATGACAAATGATCAATATGGGAGAAGGAGCAAGATTAAAAGACCTAGTACAAGTAGATATGGTAAAGAGGTATGTGGATAGACCCAAAGGAGTGAGTACCAAGATGTTGTATTGCATTAATACCCATCAGATAGTATGCATATCAGAATACGCATCCACATAGGCCAGTTAGTCTCCATAATCAGCCACTCTATGGCTGGCACCTGTGCCCAAAAGAAGCAACCATGGAGGCAGAGATGAAAATACAAAATCTGTGCCCAGAAATATAGGTTTTCCCTCCTTGAAAGTGGTTTAGCTACCTTCACGAACAAAAGTACAGCCTCCTAACGACAGAGATAAAGGCTGAGTCCCTGATGAGACACCATTATTTTAGGAGTTCAATCTGTAATTAATCTTAAGTAGAAACAACATGTATTCCACATATAGGTTTGTTGTTTCAGCCCACAAGGATGAATCCAGTACTGTTATCCATGGGCTTGGAGTGTTTGATCCACCAATATGGGATTCTGCATAAAATCACATTGAACCAAGGAAGCCTTTGAAAAAAGAAAAAATGTGAGACAGTGGGGCTATGGGATACACCAACTCTTTACCACCC
Source organism: Macaca mulatta (assembly GCF_049350105.2). Classification (NCBI taxonomy): domain Eukaryota; kingdom Metazoa; phylum Chordata; class Mammalia; order Primates; family Cercopithecidae; genus Macaca; species Macaca mulatta. The sequence continues at coordinate 56,471,387 of NC_133422.1, forward strand.
AGAACTGCCAATCTTTAATAATGGTTAAAAGAGAACCTGAGATACCACATAGGAGGTAATGCCATTTAGAATGGAGTGCTATCTTTCAAGTTGCAGTACACAACCTAAATCAATGACAATTAAGTGGTGCTGTGTTCCAAACGGACAGAAAACACGGATACGGAAAACAAGAGATGAAAGAGGTATTCTCTACTCACCATCATTTCTGATGTATTATCTCTCGGGAATTTGTATTTGCTGGTCCTACAATTCTGGGCTGTGAACTTACAGACATTTGTCCTCAAAGGGACAATTTTTCCACCAACAGAGACAACAAAGTTTTCTTTTTCTTTAATTTAAAATTGTTGCCCATTCTCTTTGAATTCTTCTTACCACAATGGTAGCAGAAAAAAAAAAAAAAACATGCCTGTTTTCATTTTGACTTAGATTACTAAATTTGATCATTAGAGTGAGATAGGAAAGCTCATATCAAATGGGTGTAGGGGAAAACAAATTTTGCATCTTGGTGCTTCCTTGCTTGCACAACTGTGATGCCACATAGACAAGTAGAGCAACCACAGTCCAATTAAAGCATGGTGATCATGGACACAATTATCAGAAAATTATCACCCCAATCATCCCAGGTAAGCTACCTAGACCAGCATAGATGTTAGCTAAAGATATAGTCTATATTAAATGGTACCAGAGGTGAGAATGATTATCAGTTGCAGCTGACTGAAGCATAAGGCCTATAGTTCATCTCACTAATTTTTTCCTTCTAAATCTCTCTGGAGAAACTGACCCATGGAATTTCATCTAGGGGGCTGAATTTATTATATTAAGTAAGCAGATAAAAGAGTTACAAAGCATAAATTTTAGTTAACACTTGACTGTAACACCCAAATCCCTCCTTCAGCACCAAGACATCAACGTTCCTTTAAGAAGTTTTAGTTGCTGACAGCTAACAGCTGAATTCTTCTGAGGAAAATTTTCTCACCCAAAAAAGCTTCTTCACACAATAGTAAGCCCTTTGTCTTCAGTAGAGTCAAAAGCCAACAGCTGGTCGATATGGGCGTACAAAGATTTAGGCCACATGTTTCTCTATGAGACAACTCTGAATTACTTTAGAGGTTCCTAGTGGAACAGATGAGGTTCTTTTATTTTGTAACTACATGGTAGTTCCTCATTCCTTAGCGGTGTTGTTTCAGAGAACACCCGCCCCACAAGAAATATCTATGCAAGTATTTGTCTCAGAGCTGTTACCTAGAGAAGACAAACTAACACGAAGATGTATATTAAATCCAACAGGAAACCTTATTCTTAATGGAGAATGATTATATTCATTTTTATTAATGGAAATCACATAAAATTTATAAATAAAGTTCTGTTTAACATTGGATTGAAGGTGCTACCTAATCTGTATGTTAAGAAAAAAGCATAGAAAAATATAATTTAAAAAAGATTTGTTTTCCCAAGAACAAGAAGAGGATTAATTATCCCTTATTAGAAGTATTCAAGAAGCTTAAGAAACTACTACACTTAATTCTATGATGATTACACTTGTGTTAGTGATTTAATCGTAGCATGTATGTAATCTTCTATATCTCTCTTCTAAAGTTTGAAAATTCATATTTTTAAGATGGGTACAATTCTGTAAAAGATCATTTGGGAACATCATTTGGGATTTCACTATTTTGATAACCACATCTTCCTTGTCAATCACTAACGATGTGTAATAATTTCTTTTATCTTAGATAGAAGTATAACATAGCACCCAATTTTATACTATATGTAAAAACATACATGTACTGTATATTTATAAACTATATGTATATAAACATTTACATATGTTGTAGGAAGTACATAACTATTAACATTGAATAATTTCTTGAGAAAGTAATATTTTTTTTTGCTTAGATCTCAGTTTCTTTTTTTAACTTTTAATTTCAGAGGTACATGTGTAGGTCTGTTATACAGGTAAACTCATATCATGACAGTTTGTTTTACAGATTTTTTAATCATCCATGTGTTAAGCCTAGTACCCAATAATTATTTTACCTAATTCTCTCCCTCCTTCCACCCTCCACCCTCCAGCAGGCTCCAGTGTCTGTTGTTCCCCTGTATGTGTCTATGTGTTGTCATTATTTAGCTCCCACATACAAGTGAGAACATGTGTTATTTAGTTTTCTTTTCCTGTGTTAGTTTGCTAAGGATAATGGCCTCCAGTTGGATCCATATTCCTGCAAAGAATATAATCTTGCTATTTTTATGGCTGGATAATATTCCATGGTATATATGTATTACATTTTCTTTATTCAGTCCACCACTGATGGGCATTTAGGTTGATTCCATGTCTTTGCTATTATGAATAGTGCTGCAGTGAACATACATATGCACATGTCTTTATGATAGAACTATTACTATTCCTTTGGGTATATATCCAGTAATGGAGTTACTGGGTCAAATGGCAGCTCTGTTTTTAGCTCTTTGGGGAATTGCTATAATGCTTTCCATAATGGTTAAACTAATTTATACACCCGCAAACAGTGTGTAAGTGTTCCTTTTTCTCCTAAACCTCACCAGCACCTGCTATTTTTCTGACTTTTTATAATAGACATTCTGACTGGTGTGAGATTGTATCTCATTGTGGTTTGGATTTGCATTTCTCTAATGATCAGTGGTGTTGAGTTTTTGTCATATGTGTGCTGATCATATGTAAGTCTTCTTTGGAAGTGTCTGTTCATGTTCTTTGCCCAGTTTTTAATGGGGTTGCTCATTTTATTTTTTAATTTTTTTCTCATAAATTTGTTTACATTTCTTACAGTTGCTGGACATTAGACCTTTGTCAGATGCATAGTTTGCAAAAATTTTCTCCCATTCTCTAGGTTGTCTGTTTACTCTGTTGACAGATTCTTTTGGTGTGCAGAAGCTCTTTAGTTCAATTTGATCTCATTTTTCAATTTTTGCTTTTGTTGCAATTGCTTTCAGCGTCTTTATCAAAATTTTTTTGTCCATTCCTGTGTCCTGAATGGTATTTCCTAGGTTGTCTGCCAGGGTTTTTATTTTTTGGGGGAAGGGTTACATTTAAGTCTTTAATCCATCCTGAGTTGATTTTTGTATATGGTGCAAGGAAGTGCTCCAGTTTCAATCTTCTGCCTATAGTTGCCCAGTTATCCTAGCACCATTTATTGAATAGTGAATCCTTTCCCCATTGCTTGTCTTTGTCAGGTTTGTCAGAGATCAGATAGCTTAGGTGTGTAGCCTTACTTCTGGTCTCTCCACTCTGTTCCATTGACCTATGTGTCTGTTTTTGTCTCAGTATCATGCTGTTTTGGTTACTGTAGCCCTATAGTATAGTTTGAATTTGGGTAGCATTATGTCTCCAGTTTTGTTCTTTTTTTCTAGAGTTTCCTTGGCTAATGGGATCTTTTTTGGATCCATATGAATTTTTAAATAGTTTTACCTAGTTCAGTGAAAAATTTCATTCATATAGGTATAGCATTAATCTATAAACTTTGGACAGAATGGCCATTTTAATGGTATTGATTCTTTCTACCCATAACCATAGGATGTTTTTCCATTTGTTTGTGTTATCTCCAATTTCTTTAAGCAGTGTTTTGTAGTTCTCCCTGTTGAGGTCTTTTACCTCCCTGGTTGGCTACATTCCTAGATATTTTACTTTTTCTGTGGCAATTGTGAATGGGATTGTGTTCCTGAGTTGGCTCTTAGCTTGACTGTTGTTGATGTAATAGGAGTGCTAGTGATTTTTGTACATTGATTTCAAATACGGAGAGTTGGCTGAAGATTTTTATCAGCCTAAGGAACTTTTGGGCCACGACTATGGGGTTTTCTAGATAAAGGATCATGCCATCTGCCAACAGGGATAGTTTGACTTCCTCTCTTTCAATGTGTATGCTCTTTATTTCTTTCTCTTGCCTGATTGCCCTGGATAGGACTTCAAATACAATATTGAATAGTAATGGCTTACAGAGGGCATCCTTGTCTTATGCCGGTTTTCAAGGGGAATGCTTCCAGGTTTTGCCCATTAAATACAATGTTGGCTGTGGGTTTGTCATGTATAGCTCTTATTATTTTGAGACATGTTCTTTCAATACCTGGTTTATTCAGAACTTTTAACATAAATGGATATTGAATTTTATCAAAAGCCTTTTCTGCATCTATTGAAATAATCAAGTGATTTTTGTCTTCAGTTCTGTTTATGTGATGAATCACATTTATTGATTTGTGTATGTTGAACCAACCTTGCATCCCAGGGATAAAGCCTACTTAATCACGGTGGATAAGGTTTTTGATGTGCTGTTTGATTTGGTTTGCCAGTATTTTGTTGAGGATTTTTGCATCTATGTTCACCAATATATTGGCTTGAAGTTTTCTTTTTTTGTTGTATCTCTGCCAAGTTTTGGTATCAGGATGATACTGGCTTCATAGAATGATTTAGGGAGGAGTTCCTCCCTAAATAGTAGCAGTATGAATGGTACTAGTTCTTTTTTGTACATCTGGTAGAGTTTGGCTGTGAATAAACTCAATTTCCAATGAAGGGAAAGCAATACTTTTGTTACAAGTAACTAGTAAAAGGCATTAAACAACATCATCTATTTGATGAGGTTTATAAAAATAAAAGTCACTATTTGTTAGAGGTTATAGAGGTATTAACTTTTATTTAATTTATTTATAATTGAGGAAAAGTAATAACCTCAGGTACTTATTTCTATCCTACCATTCCTTAAAGAAGAAAGTTTGATTGAGGTGATATCCCTGGCACAGAATAAACCCAACTGTTAAAACTTTGATATTTGAACTTTAAGTGATGTATTTTTATTATCATGACCTTTTAAAACTTTCTATGAAGCCTTTCAAAAAACATGAGACTAAAAAGACTTCAAATGAACTATGTACAAGAAAATAACATGTTAGTTCAAATAGTGCCAAGATGTTAACTTTTTTCTTGAATGTGAATGCCAATCATTTCTTAAATATAATTTTATATGTGTAGACTTATAAAATTATGAAAAGAAGGGCAGTAACTGTTAGGAGGCTAAAGGTTGTTTTAGCCCCCTAATAGCTACTGCCCTTCTTTAGATTACCTCCTCCTATATTTCTTGGAAAGACTAATCTGTTCTCTAACACAGTGCTTACATTTGACTTCTCCTGCAGCCAATGCATAGATGCACAATGCAGGCAAGTGCCAAAGATCTCTGAATCTTTGCTCTTGTATGCAATTATGAGTAAACTGTAAAAGTCTGAAGCTGACTTTTTTCAGCAGTAATGCCTCCAAAATATAAGTAACTTGTACTACCTAAATTATTGGAGCTGTTCATTCCTATTCTATCTGAAATTGGTTCTTCAGTTATTTTTTATTATGTAAATTCCCAATTTTTATCTAATTAACTGACATTTTATTGAGATATACAGCATTATTTCCTGGTGTTTGCAATCAAACAATCCAGGTATAATAAAGACAAAATAGATACAGTAACATGCTTATGTAGATAATGTTATTTTATTGGTTAATAAAGTTATTTTACAGATTAATAGAAAAAAGCAGGAATTCATTTGTGTTAAGATATATCTGACTACAAAATACAACATAACTCTGAACATTGCTCTTAGGCAATCTTACCATGAAAGCTATCAGTATATGAACAGAATCAAACCTAGTGCAATGAGAAAATTAGTAACATATGCTTTGTTATAATCTGACTGTCCCAAATTCACTCTGACTCCTCAAATCTGACCTTACCAAGACAACTACTTCTAAGAATTGTATTATATATACTACTATAAAGGTCTACCTATGTTCACAGGGAATATAGAAATTATTAAAATTTTAAGATTGTTTTCACTCCCAAGAGAATACAATTTTTAATAAACTGAAATACTGATAATTTTTCAGAATTTGAAAACAGAAAGCAATGGCAAAATAGGTATTATTAACACTGCTATATAGTGACAGAAAATTTTCCTGGGCAGTTACACAAATAGAAACTTGCCTGTTTTACTTATTTTAAGAACTTCTAGGGAAAATACTTTTAGAGAAAAGAATTTCTAACTTCATATTGAATATTAAAATTATTTTATTTTTCCTAATGTATTGTTCTACAAAGAACAATGCTAACTATAACAAACCCAGACATAAAGAAGTTCACAATATAAAGATTTTGAAGGAAGGAAGTAAGAAAATCCATATAACCTGACTGAAACACTGCTTTCTCTTCTTTCTGCAGTAAAAATTAGAGAAAAGCCTAGTGTAAGGAATTCAGTGCTTAAACCAAATGACTATATTGGAAATAAATTTAAAAAGCACAGTTTAATAAACATAAAAATCCAATATCTAGTATAATAATTTTCAAACAAGATTTGTTTTAAATGCATTTTGTTTTACTATGAAAATGAAAATGAAAAAAAGACAATGAAAAAAAAAGGATTCCTCTAAGTTCTCAAAAAAAACTGAGAAAATACAATTTCTTTAATGGAGGATTGTAGAAGAAGAAAAAAGCATAAAATCTTTCTCAAAATATTTAACTTGAATATACTAGATTTTGCTAAACTTCTTACAATACATCCAAGAACCTGTGAGAAAAATCCCAGTTTTTCTTTAATGAAAAGATTTAACTTTGGATCCTTTTCTTTTCTTGTCAAAAGGGCAGCTGGACAAGTTTTTATTTGAGCTAATTTCCATAATATTTACATGTTAGAGGTATCAAAGTATTTCATGACTTGAAACTCTAGATTTTTAATTTCAGATTCTAGATGACTCAGGGAATTGAAGTCTCTTAATTCTCATGTTAATGAAATGACAATATAAGATAAAATCATCCTGCTGGGAGCGGTGGCTCACGCCTGTAATCCCAGCACTTTGGGAGGCCGAGGTGGGCAGATCACGAGGTCAGGAGATCAAAACCATCCTGGCGAACACTGTAATACCCCGTCTCTACTAAAATACAAAAAAATTAGCCGGGCGTGGTGGCGGCCGCCTGTAGTCTCAGCTTCTCGGGAGGCTGAGGCAGGAGAATCGTGTGAACCCGGGAGGCAACAAAGCTTGCAGTGAGCGGAGATCACGCCACTGCACTCCAGCCTGGGAGACAGAGTGGGAAAACAAAACAAAACAAAACAAAACAAAACAAAAATCCTTTTCTATTTAAACTGTAAGTGATTTATTCATATTTAGGGAAAAGTGTTCACAAAAAGTGAATATCTGAAAACAAACGAGATAAACCCACATACTAAACACTTTCAAGAATGTATTCAAGAAATAATTTTTGTTGACCAATTATGTAAAAAAATTAAAGGAAGATGTGTAAGAAATTTCTTGCAAGCTTTAGAGGTCTCATTGATTGTATGAATAGGGCTAAAAATTAATGAGTTCAATTTTCAAGTCAGCAAATGATCAGAACTTATGTCTAGAATCTGAAGGTAGATAACTAGGGGAAAGATGTGATAATAGTGGAAGGGTAAGAGAGATAAACAACAACAACAACCACCTCAGAAATGGTAAGCTAAATTGTTAAATTGGGGAGATATGAGTAATTACGTTTAAAATTAAAAACCAAAGATGTTTGGTGATATTTTTAGGAAATATATATATAGCATTAACTATAAACACATAGACGACAAGCAAGAGCTGAAAAAAAATTGGCTTAGCTCAATGATAAACCTGTTGTGTTGTGGTGGTGTGCCCATGAATGACAAGGCAAATTTTTTTTTTTTTTTTTTTTCTTCTAGAAGACAGGACTCTTTATTAAACATGTGACATGTCCTTAAAATCATTATTGCCTCTAAACATTAATGATTATTCCTTAATATCATCAAACACCCATTCAACGTTTGCATCTCTTCAGTTGATCAGCCGTTGTTAACTGGCACAACACTTAACAAAACAAAAAGGGAGCCCTAAACTATAGCAGGAAACTTTACAGTTATGATAGAACATAAAGAAGACACTATTTTGACATTAAAGGCAAATGTTAAATGCAGTGTGATTTCACTTGGCTGTAGTTCAACTCTGCCTAATCCATGTCAGCCAACATGGTGGAAGACTGTTCCTAAACTGTGTCAGCTGTATCTCTTGATGCTTAGTCATGTGCTTCCATACATTTGCTGGGACATGGATTAGACCTATGCTACCTCTGATTTTTCCTCAAATACACACATTTTTCAGAAAAGTACTGTAGAATGAGCAGCTGGCTCTGTACTAGGCATATGGGGAGATAATAAAATAAAATAAAATAAAATAAAAAAATGCTGGGATTACAGGCATGAGCCACTGTGCTCGGCCATATTTAATTTCTATATTAGCACCCGAATTGCTTTGGGAGAATTACCTTGCCCTGTTGAGTATTATCTAGTAAGACTGTGAATCAGATTGTGCCAGCTCCTTTTAGCCAAGGCTGGATGCATGACTAGAAAGTTAGGCAATCCCACTTCTTAGAATCTGAAACCTGAGCAGAGGGACAAAACATATGCCCCTTTGTTATTCCAGCAGCTGGGCTCTGTCAAGTTGGATACCTAGACCATTTGAATTTCCCTTCTATTTCCTGGTCTAATTATCCTGTCTTCCATCACTCAAGGCAAATATTTTTAAGCTTCAAAAATTTCATTTCCTTTCCTTCAAAACCCTGGCAGAAAGCATTAATTCAATAGTTGTAAAGATATTATAATAGTAAATAGTAGAATGTTTAACTACTAAGGAAAAATATAATTATGTTCAAAATAGCCTGATGCTAAAGAAGCAGATGAACTCTGGATGTATCTGGATATTAACATTCCACTTTCAGGAGAAAGTGCTGTCTGCTTTGATATTCATCACTTTTCCCTTCCTTGTTTTCACTTATTTTCTCATACTCTAGCATAATTACATATGTGAAAGACTATCTTATCTACTTAATTATTATTGAATTAAAGAAAATGAACCAGGTCTTTTATATTTTTGTATACTAAACTTTGCCAATCTAAAGCACTCATTATATATTTAATACATTAAAAGCTTAAATATGGCAGAGTAGGCAGCCTGAAATGTCCATTACTCCATAGAAACATTAAAAAGCAAGGAGAAACTCTTAGAACCAATTTTCTTGGCTTCCAGATAAAAACAATAAAAAATTATATTTACAGCAGATAAGTGAATGCTAAATCAGGTAAAAAAGGCAACTTTTACATGTCAAGACACTTGCTGAACTCAGGATAAAGGAAGAAAGAATTCAGTGACCACACATGAAAAAGAACACAACTTTTCCAAAAAAATGTAGAAAAATTTACTGACAAATAGGTGACTGCAGTCTTCAATGATCCAAAGGAGAAAGGCCTGGAGAGAAGGGAGAGTCTGATTTATAAAATTCCCACATTACAACATCCAAATGTCTATTTTTCAACAAAATATTCATAAGATATATAAGAACCCAGAAACATTTGGTCCATTTATAGAAAATAAATAGTCAGGACTGTCCTGCAAGAAGCCCAAAGAGACTGAATCAACCGTGCTAAATATGTTCAAAGAGCTTAGGAAAATTGTGAACAAAGAACAACAACAACAAACAACAACAACAACAAAAAACAGAAAATTATGTATGAACAAAATGAGAATACCAATAAAAGAATAGAAATTGTAAAGAGTAAACAAAAATTGTGAAGCTGAAAAGTAACAAAATTAAAAATTCATTAGAATAATTTAACAACATATTTCAAACAGGTAGCAATGAAAATACCAGTAAACTTAAAGATAGCATGACTGAAATTATCCCTTCTCAGGAGCAGAAAGAAAAAAGTATTAAGTAAAGTTAACAGCATAAGGAACCTGTGATACACTATCAAGTAGACCAGCAAACATTGTATCAGTTTCAGTAACTGAAATAGTTAAGAGAAAGTATCTGAAAGCATATTTGAAAACATAATGGCCAATTTAAAAATAATCTCATGAAAGACATGAATCTACACATCCGAGATTCTCAAGGAACTTTGTGCCAAAAGAGATCCATGCTAAAACACATTATAATGAAGCTGCTGAAAACTCATATGGAAAGAATCATGAAAGCAGCAAAAAAGAAGATGCTTATCAAAAGGCAGAAATAATTTAAAAATTGATTCATTTATAGATTGCCTATGAGAGATTCATGTTAGATCCAAAGATAAAAATAGATTGAAAGTGAAAGAATGCAAAAAATATATTCTATGCAAATAGTAACCTAACGAGTGCTGGAGTGGTTATATTAATCTCAGGAAAAAAAAAAATCTGTTACATAACAGCAATAGAGAATAGTGGACATTGCATATTAATGAAAAGATCAATTCACCAAGAAGATATAATAATTATAAACATATATGCAGCAAACCAAACAGTTGTAAAGTGTAAAAAGAAACATTGATAATTGAATGGGAAAACAGGCAATTCTGTAAAAATAGATGGAGATTTCAATACTTTATTTTTCATAATGAAAAGAATGTCTGGACAGAAGGTGAATATAAAGGAAGGACTTGAAGTATAAACCAACTATACCTCACAGACATACACAGAACACTCTACAACAGGATAATATGCATTCCTCTCAAGTACACATGGGATATTTGCTAGGCTAGATCATATATCAGGCCACAAAGCAAATATTAAGAAATTTTAAAAGACTAAAATCAGGTGAAATATCTTTGCCAACCAAAATGAAATGAAGCTAGAAATCAAGTATAGAAGGAAAGCTAGAAAATTCACAAGTATATAGGTAACAACTAATGCTTAAAAAATCAATAAGTCAAATAAGTAACAAGGATAATTAGAAAATACTTAGATATGAATAAAAGATACACAACAAATTAAAGCTTGTGGCATACAGTGAAGACACTGCTCAGAGGAAAATTTATATCAGTAAAAGAAGATTTCAAAGAAATAACCCAAATTTACACCTTAAGAAACTAAAATCAAGAGAATAAACTAACTTGAGCCTAAAGTTAGAAGATAGAAATAAACAGTGAAAATTACAGTGGATAAAAACTAAATACATAATAGAAAAATAATAAAGATAATTTATACAAATTGGTTATTTGAAACTGTCAACAAAATTGACAAATCTGCTAAAATGACAAAAAAGGAAGGAGATGCAAATACATAAAATCAGCACTGACCTTAGAGACTAGGTGTTCTGTTGTTAATTCCAAAGGATACTGTGTCATTAATTCCAAAGTATTCCAAAAGATATTATCCAGAGGTGTTTATTATCCTGCATAGTATTGTTATAGGATCTTTGGGGTGTTAATTTTCTTCTTGGAAACCTCTGTGGCTGGTGGCGCCTTTGCCTGAGTTCTTGCCCTGCATCTCACCTTTGCCTGAGTTCTTGCCATGTGTCTAGAAAGAATGTGGTATTTGGACAACTGAAGGGTGAAGAAGACAAAGAAGAGCTTTATTTAGGGTTAGAACAGCTTAGAGGAAACCTGCAGTGGGTAGGTAGTCTCTGAAGCAGTTTCTCCCAAGGAGTGTTCAGCTCTTGGCAGAGAGGAGACCCTGGAGAGGGTAGCTCCTCTCTGACCACTGATCATCCTGACATCTGCTGCTCTCAGCAGAGAGGAGGCACCGGAGAGGGTGGCACCTCTCAGCAGGCAGATGGTCCTGACATCTCTGCAGGTCTCTGAAGCTCTCAGCAGAGAGGGTAGCTCCTCTTTGCAGCTGGTTGTCCCATCATCTCTGTATCTTCTTTCTGCTTCCTCTCCCCTACTTCGGCTGGGCCCAGGGCTTTTATGGACCTCAGAAGGGAGTGCATGCTGATTGGTCCATGGACAGCCATGGGCAGGCCTGGAAGAGGCACCAGAAGTCTCCACTCTAGTCTGTGAGACTGGCAGCCCAGCCCCCAGCATTCAGCCCTCCCTGGCATGAAGTTGGGACCTTACTGGAGACCTGCCCCCTTCCACCCAGGAATCTGCCTCCCACTGCCATTCATGGTCACGTGGATTAACCCCAACCCCACTCCAAGATCAGAGCCAGCACATGGAGTGGAGTGAAGCCAGGCAGGGAGAGCAGTCACCCCCAAGCCTGTAGGGATGGAGTAGGGGTCCTTCTCAGCCCTGAGGGTGCAGGCTGCAGAGATGCCCAGCTCCTGTGCCTGGGAGGGCTGCCACAGTTACATCCAGGGAGCTCCTGCCAGGCAACTCAGAAGGCGTGGGGCTCCCATTTGTCCCCAGCTCTTGCCTGCTCTGTGGAGCAGGAGCAGGTCTGCAGCTGTGGGTCAGGCAGCTGCAGCTGCACCCAGGAAGGTCCTGTCTGTTTCCAAGGCCCCACCAAGAGCACAAAGAGGAGTGGATCCAAAGCGCTGTGGGCGGCTGTAGCCCTGCCCTCCTGTCTATTCCATAGAGCAGGAGGCCTGGGCCGGCAGTCGTGATTTGGGTGGCTGCAGTGGCACAGCACCCAGCAGCCGGGGAGCTCTCATCCCAACTCAGAAGGGGTGGGACTCCCACCAGCTCCATGGAGTGTGCAGACCCTGCTGCAGTCTGCGTGATGGCAGCAGTCGCTGACATCAGTATCCTTTGGAAGAGACTCAGGACAGGTCTTCATCATGTCATGTTCGCTATTCTTCTCTGATTCATAACCTCAGAAAACTTAAACATCTTTTCATCTTGCAAGGCAAGGAGATATTTTAGTTCATGATAAAGTTCTAACACTTTGTGCAACTTTTTAACATGTTAAGAAAATTCAGTTCTCTTCTTCTACCGGCTAATCTAGGCTTTTTTTTTTTTTTTTTTCCAATTGCATTTAGACACCTAGGATTTTCAACCAAGCTACCACTTGACATCTCTAAATGTTATACTTCTTTGGAAAAAATAAAATGCTTTAGAGTGTTCCCCTCCCATCCTCATTTTGTTTTCAAAGCCTAACAGTATTTTGTAGTAATTATTCAATGTTATTTATATTATCTGAAATATTTTTTGAAACACACAGAAGCAAGTAACTTGGGTAGAGGCTTTCACAAATCAGCACAGTTTAGAAAACATACTCTCATTGTGAATTCCAGTTACAATGCAAAGTTACATAATATGGACATAGGTTTATTTTATTATAAACAGGAATATATTAGGAACTGTGTATTTGCTATAAAATGAACTAAATATAATCATAGTCTCCAATAGCCATTATGTTATACAAAGTTTAAAAGTTCACTATACTTAACATCATCACTAAAAATAAATTTGTGATGAACACTTATCTTAATATTTCATATTTAATTATAGAATCATATCATTTTAACTGCTACTACTGATAACTTCTTGTCCAGCTTCCTTATTTTATAAAAGGGACTTTCTGATGCATGTTTTTCATTCTGATGGTGATATTAATAAAGAATGAAGAAGTATTATTAGAGAGACTTACAGTCTTTTAGTGTAGAGAGGGATCATTAAACTAATTTTAGACAAGATTGACTATAAAATCTAAGAAGCCTTTTTACTTGCTTAAATAGTTATAAATTAGTATTCAATATAAAAGGAAGCATTATTGAAATTATAATATAGTACAAATTCTGGTAAACATTTTATTTAAAGAGCCAGATAGTAAATATTTTTATGCTTTATGGGCCAGTCTTTAATGCAGCACAGCAACCTTACAGCATGAAAACAATCATAGACATACACAAAGGGATGAGGGTGACTGTGTTCCAATATAAATGTAAATAATAGAAAGTGAATTGGGCTTTGTCAATGGACCATAGTTTGCTAACTCTTAATCTAGTGTTCTATAAGATAATTATGATTTATGTGTCTATAAAACTCTTGACCTTCCTAAGTCCATAGAATTCACATAATTTATGTTGTTGGCCTGACATTAGATAAATTCACATTAAAACTGTTTTGGTACAAATTTAATAAAGACTTTTAAATACATTATCTTGATTGAGTCCAAGGCAAAGTCTATCATCCAAAATTACTAAATGATTATTATTTACCCAATTAAATATTTATTTTGCTAATTTTAATTTCAACTATGCTCAAGTTTCTCTTTCATGCAAACTTATTAAAACATTTTGGTTCTAAGGTAAATAGGAGTCATTGGCTTTTTTTTTATTGTTTTGTAATTTAGACTTACCTCTCTTTGAAAACTGACGATTGAGACTGATTTATTGGAATGGATAATGCAAAAGCAAACTACTTGATTCCTCGACATCTTAGGGGATCATCTTTGGATTAGAGGGACCAGAAGGTCAGTACACAATTTCTGTAAGGTTATTATTCTACACATATTTGTGGATGATTATGTGTTAGGAGCTGAGGCAGATATAAGCATAAATGAAGAATTATTTTTCCCTTGTACAGTACAGTAATTTTTGAATTCCAGCTATTAGTACTTGTGCATGGCTCTTATAGAAGTAACCCCTGGTTCTGTACATATTACTGAAGCTCATTCACTACTGATATATTGAAATTAAGCACTTGATATTGTTTGTGCCCTGGAAGTTTTCCATGGTAGCCAGTATACTACTACTACTAATTTTCCCTTCTCTATTTCTCAACCATAATGAAAGAATGATGAGTGTTTTCCATGATTTGCACTTATTACCTTATATTCTGGTTAAAGCCACTTTTAATTCATTTTCTTTGTCTATTTATTTTTCTTCTCCTCCTGCTTTTCTCCCTCTTTCTTTTTATTCTTTTTGTGAAAATGTTCAATTTATTATAGCTATTAAAATAATACAAATATTTCCTCCTAGGGATATCAGCAAAAGAGAAACAGTAATAAATGGTTAGGGAAAATAACTCTATGTGTTATATAAAATTAAATTTTTTTGTAAATGACTACTTTACATATTATTTACTGTTATATGAAATGAAACAACAATTTTAATTACCACACCTGTTAGGCTATGGATAACATGTTGGTATTTGCTGAAAAAGAATGATCTAAACTAAAAAATTAGCTATCTTCTGTATTGTCATTTTCAAACTAAAACTAGTCTTTATTTTTAGCTTAGAATTTTGCATTAAACTTTAAAAATGTGATATTTATCATCTGTCACAGAATATTTCAAATTAATATGTTTCTTAATATAAACCAGTGAAGTGATGGAATATTTCAAGTTATTTGTGCTTTTTTGCTTTCACCAGGAACCAAATTGTGAGACTCCTTGATATTGAACTCCCTAGACTCTGGAACTGTGAGAAATAATATCTCTTGTTTAAGCCATCAGTCTATGATATTTTGTCTATCATATTTTGTCATTGTAGCCTTAGGAGACAAATACAGTTGGAATATAAGCAATGGAGACCAGCGGAGAACATTCTATTGAATGCGAATGAATTTTTCAGTAATAAACCCTCAAACTCATACATACTTAAAATGGGCTAGATTCTGTTCTGATTACTTAGTTATTAGATAATTTAATAATTATAACCACCCTATTTTAGTTTTCTAGGACTGCTATAACAAATCGCCACAAACTATGTGGCTTATATCAACAGAAATTTATTTTCTCACTGTTTGGGAAACTGGACATTTGAAATCAAGGTATAAGCAGAGATGTCTTCTCTCGAAGATTCTAGGGGTGAATCTATCTCATACCTTTCTCTTAGTTACAGTATCACTATCAGTCTCTAACAGTCCTTGACTTGCAGCTGCATGATTCCAGTCCCTGCCTCCACTGTCCCATGATATTCTCTCTGTGCATCTCAGTCTTCACATGATGTTTTCTGTTTTTATAGGGACAGCAGTCATGATGAGTTATGACCTGCATTAATGACCACATCTTCATTGATTATATCTGCAAAGCCTATTTTTAAGTAAAGTCATATTCGCAGATACTGAGAATTGAGACTCCAACATAATTTGTTGTAGGACACAATTCAACCCATAACACAGACTATGAGAGAAAAATATTTTTTGAAACAATTGTTATTATCCAACATTTTATAGATGAGGAAATCTGGGTCTTGAGCACTTAAATGATTTACCAGGGTCATATAATTAGTAAATAGCTAAGCTATACTTTGAAGCCAGAAAACTGGGCTCGCGATTTATTGTCTTAATCTTGAGCCATATTGCCCAATCCCAGGAAGTATAAAACATATTTTCATGCGATAATACCAAATTTTCATCCTTTGCCTCTCCTTTTAATCTAGGCAAAATAAGTTCCATAAATTGCAAGGAAAATGAACTGGAATAAACATCCTTAAACACAAATATGCACTTAAACACAAATATGTGTTGTGTAAGCATATTTAAAAAAACATACTTTCCCTCCAAACTAAAAACAACCTTTGCAAGTATAGTAACCTTGGAACTCAAATACCAAGGAACAGAGCCTGGTGACTTTGAACAGTACTGTTGTCTCTTATTTCACACTTTGACAATGGGTCATTGAACACTGCCCATCATTTACCAGTGTTGGTGCGACATATTTCAGCAGTTGGAAATAATTTGTATCCACTTCAGGAAATCAAATAGAAATGTTGTATATTCTTCCCCATTAAATATACTTCCATGTATGGGATTTTATTTTATTTTATTTTATTTTATTTTATTTTATTTTTTTGAGACGGAGTCTCGCTCTGTCGCCCAGGCTGGGGTGCAGTGGCGCGATCTCGGCTCACTGCAAGCTCCGCCTCCCGGGTTCACAGCATTCTCCTGCCTCAGCCTCCCGAGTAGCTGGGACTACAGGCGCCCGCCACCGCACCCGGCTAATTTTGTTTTGTATTTTTTAGTAGAGACGGGTTTCACAGTGTTAGCCAGGATGGCCTCGATCTCCTGACCTCGTGATCCACCTGCCTTGGCCTCCCAAAGTGCTGGGATTACAGCAAATCCCCCGGCCGGGATTTTATTTTAATCGTGCTGGAGGAAGATGTTTTTGTCAGCATTTTTTTCTTTGAAATAGGTAAATAACAATAAAAATATATTTTTAAAATGTATACTGCATTCAAATTCAACAGATACACAGTGAACACCAAGAAGGGGTATTTATACACAATGCACAAGCTTCATGAAGGCAGCTTTATGTTGATTGGTATATAGCTATACCTCCAATGCCTAGCATATTGCCTGAGGAAAAATCTATTATTTGCATGAATGAAGGAGTAGATACTGTTCCTTCTCTTCAGGAGCTCTGATTTTAAAAATCGAGGTAGATTATTTATAAATAGGAGTAGACTAAATAACGAATATATATAATATAATTCAGAATATTATTATGAGATGGTGGAGAAATAGCAACATTTTTTAAAAACTCAGAAAAAGAATAATTCACATCCATATGAGAAAAGTTAAAGTTTAGAAAGTTTAGCTATAATTCGAAAATAAGGGACTAATATTTAGGCTGAGGAAAAATAAGTTATTTGAATCTCTTAGGCATAAATATTTGTACAATTTTTAAATCACGCTACCTGCCCCCATATCTCCACATCCCATCCATCAGCAAAGTCTTCTGTTCTACTTGAAATGTATATTCAAAATTTGATCATATCCCACCTCTTTCTCTGCAACTACCTGAGTCCAAGACGCCAGCATCTCTCACCTACATTATTGAAACAGCTCTCTAACTCATTCTTCTATTTTCATTCTTACCTTCATTCATCTATTCTGAATATAGAAGCTAAAATGATTCTCTTCTAAGATTTCAGATAGATTGTATCATTTCTCTACTCAGCTCTCCAGTAGCTTTTCGTCACATTCAGGTTAAAAGCCAGTTCCTATAATAGCCTACAAAGCCTTCTGACCTTTCCTTCTTTGTGCTTGGCTATTCCATTCCAGTCATACTGACCTCAGTACTTCTCAAAGGGTATAGGAATGGTCCTACTTCAAAATTTTTGCACTTGTTCTCTCTGCCTATTTTATTTTTTTCTGAAAACATCTGCTCCATTTGCCTACTCAGTTTTTCCAAGAGTCCAGTAAATGTCTCCTTCTATTTGTGCCTTTCTGGCTATATATTTCACACTTTGACAGTGGGTCATTGAACACTGCCCATCATTTACCAGTGTTGGTAAATATAGCCAGAAAAAAATATATATATTTTTCAGACACAGTCTTGCTCTGTTTCCAAAGCTGGAATGCAGTGGCACCATCTTAGCTCACTGCAATCCCACCTCCTGCACTCAAGAGTTCCTCCCATATCAGCCTCCTGAGTAGCTGGGACTACAGGAACATGCCACCACATCTGGCTAATTTTTATATTTTACTTTTTGGTAGAGATGAGGTCTTGCTAAGTTGCCCAGGCTAGTATTGACTCACTAGGCTCAAGTAATCCTCCTGCTTTGACTTCTCAAAATGCTGGGATTACAGGTGTGAGCCACTGCACCCAGTCTTCTAATTATATAACACCGCTACAATTTTTCTTTTTCTTTTTTATTCTGTTTTTACTGATTGCTGACTTCCATGATCCCAGGAATTTATCTCTTTGTTCATGATCCCAGGAATTTATCTCTTTGTTCACTACCCTATTTCTATTTTTAAGAACTATAGCTGGAACAAATTATATACCCAGGGATATTTGTTTGTTTGTTTAATGAATGAGTGACTGACACTTGACATTTTGAACCTAAAAATATATTGTATTATGTATTGTATCATAATTCAGTAAAGGAGTTTGGAAGACATCATTGTTCTTTCTACTCAATTGTCTTTTTTTTCTTGGTATTAGAACCCTAATTTAAAAAAAAAATGTGTTATACAATGTTGTGCTTTGTAGGTACCTTCCCCAGCAATCCTGCTGGTCAGTAAATGAGAGTTGCTTTGCCAGTAGTCTGCTTAGGCATGAGAATCTGACTCCTCTAAATAATGATTCATAGAGGGAAATCTTTTTTATGGGCTCATGAGAAAGTTTACGTTCCTAGTATTAAAAAGAGAAATGTCCTTCCTATCTTTTTTATATCATTGTGTGAGTATACAATCATTGATGTCTGGCCATCATGAATAAAAAAGGAGAAAGTCAAGGGAATTGCTGAAATGCTGCACTGAAACCCTGATGATGTAGAAACAGCAAAAGAACAATACAAATAAACACAAGAAAACAAACAAACAAACAAAAACTATATCATTTCACTGACCCTGAGCTACTTTTAACGTGAGATAATAAGACTCTTATTCCTTCAGGCCATTTTGTTTGATTTTTTTACTGCTTACTTACTGAAACGATATCATGTAAATTATGCCCATGGTTTATAAAAAAGGTAATTCAGGAGAAGATCCTCATTCAATTGGTCTTGGAATTTAAATTTATGTTTGTATTTTTTAGTTTATCTTTCACTTCTACCAAAACAGAATTTAAAACAACCTACCAAGACATATATTTAATGCCACAGAAGGGATATATTTGTTATATAATTTGTATATATAAAAAAACAAGAAAGAAAAAAATAAAGGTAATTGTAAATTACATTCTAAGATACACAACTGAATAATTAAAGCTAAGTTATTATTTATTTCTGAATTCTTAAACAGCCAAATCAGAAACAAATACAATAAATTATGAGAAGTTCAGCATCCATATTGTGAAATTTTTCTTACAGTTATTTGGGAGAAGCACAGATGTTCCTGGTATTAAGACCCATGGAAAACAATTTTTATGATTCCTTGTGGGCAACATCCTCAACAACACACCTGGACAATTAAAAAGTTTCTAATTACCACTTTTGCCCATCCCCATGACACTACCTCGTACAACACCAACATTTTATCTTGTTATTCTGATGAGATCACTGTTCTATTTTATTTCCTTGAGTCTAGTTTTACCCCCAACACATATAATTAAATCCTATTATAGAGTGCCAAGATAGTTTAGATAAAAAAGTAAAAATGTAGACGTTGTCTTAACTCTAAAGTAATTTACAGTCTAAACACTAAATGTATGTAAGTGATATCACAGGAGACTTCTGGCTTTATCTATGGAAGGGTAGCTTATGGAAGATGAAAACTCTAAACCAGAACAACAGCAGTAAAAAAGCAAATCTGCTAAAATGCATAATAGTATTAAAAATATAAAGAAAATCTTCCAAAGAAATCATAACTTGAAGGTAGGATCCCAGAAAAATATAAACTACAGAGCTGAACCAACAATCACTGGGCCTTTTTTTCCCTTGGAACGTTTGCCAATTAATGACATGGAACAAAGACCAATAAACCAAAAATTTGCCAAGAATGAAAGAGGATGGTAGATTTTATTCTTACAATCATACAGTGCTTGGGAGACTGAGGCTGAAGTGATAAGAAAGTGAAAAAAATTAGTAGCTAAGATATCAGTGAGAAGAGAGGCTCAACGATGTTAACTTTTCATTTAATTGTTTGCCCCTGAGTCAAGGACAGTGTAAGAGGCACTCTTAACATATGGAGGAGATAAAAATTTGAGTCTGTGACACACAGAATTGGCGTCATTCACATTTTCAGTCGTGATCCTTGGAGGGCTTTATCCTAGAAATGAAAATAAATCCTATGTACATAAACTTTAGAAAACGAAACAAAACAAAAGCCTGCAACATTACAGCACAGCCTTGAACAAGTTCATGTAATATGCCCTAACTGTATCTGTCTACAAGAGAACACGATGATTAAAGAAGAAAAAAATCATTTAGAGCCTCTTAAATGTTTCATAGTCTATGTCCAATGTTAAAATATCAAGGATTAAGAAGGAAAAGAAAAGTGATGAAAATAGACCAAAAGATAACTTAAGTTATTGAAATTATCAGCAATTGGCTTTAAATACAAAATGACTCACATTTGAAAGAAAAATAGATGTAGACAGTCATGCTAGAAAACTAATCTAAACAGGAAAAATCAAAATCAAACAAGAAATTTGGGATTCAGGAAAACAAATTGAAATTAGGAACTCTATCAATGCATTTTATAGCAAATTGGAAAACGGAACACATTAGAGAACTGGAGGAAGCTGATGTAAAATATTCTAACCAAAGCACAAAGAGTAAAATGGTTAGAAAATGTATGAAATAAGTAGGAGAGAAGAAAGTTCTAACATTAGTGTAACTGGAGTTTCAGATGAGGATGAAAGAGAACAATTTAGAAGCAAAGTTTGAAAAATAATGGACATGATATTAAATCTCTAATGTTTAGTAAACACACCCATATCAATTAATCCAGCCCTATCTACTATTACAAACTTTCCTCTTTGGTCCAACATGCTTAATTTTCATTATATTATGTTTTCTGCCAAAATATATTAGGGAATTCTTGTAATTATCTTGATATTAAATTATTTTCTCCTAGGTTATAATGTATAGCAACTTCCCCAGATCATGTTCATATTTGACAAATAGCTATGGATCTAATAGCAACAGGGTAGTCATAGTGGGTTTTGAGTAAAATGGGGATCAACTTACAAGGTGTCTTCCACAAATGAAGCTATCATTGTGTTTTCAAGAACAAAAGGCATATCTTCCTAGAAAACAGAGAATAAGCTACTTTCATTCAAAATAATGCTTTGTTTGTTTTCTTGAGACAGAGTCTCGCTCTGTTGCCCAGGCTGGAGTGCAGTGGCGGAATCTCAGCTCACTGCAAGCTCCACCTCCCGGGTTCACGTCATTCTCCTGCCTCAGTCTCCCCAGTAGCTGGGACTACAGGTGCCCGCCACCACGCCCAGCTAATTTTTTTTTTTTTTTTGTATTTTTAGTGGAGACGGGGTTTCACCATGTTAGACAGGATGGTCTCAATATCTTGACCTCGTGATCTGCCTGCCTCAGCCTCCCAAAGTGCTGGGATTACAGGCATGAGCCACCGCTCCCTGCCCCCAAATAATCCATCTTATATCATGGCCTTTACATAATCATCATTACCAAAACAGTCATGTACAACAGCCACATGAGCTTCCAAGATACATGGATCAGTTGGTACTTCATCATAATCAGTTACAGTGATAACTTGATTGAGATTCCACTGCATGTCAGAGATTACTAGTATTTTATTTCCCATTGGCAAGGAGCTCAGCACTGTGCTTAAACTCAAGCGCAAAACCAACACCAAATCCCATTTTTAGGGACTAGTGTTTTAAGCCCACTCCTGATACCAATTTTGTATTAGTCCGAACACAATCAGGCGACAAGCCATGCAGTGATATAAACAGGGTAATTTTAATATAAAAAATAAACCATGTAAGTAATTAATAATTATTATTTTAATTAAAAGTATTTATAAGGTGTAAGAAATATTTACATGGTATCTTAGAGCTGAGGGAGACTGCACAGGGAGAGTCATACTTAGAAGGGGGGGGTCCACTACCAAATACTTAGAAGGGGGGGATCCACCACCAAAACGGGCTTAGATCTCCACAAAGGTGCAGTGACAGGCCTCTGTGTAAGAGAAAACTTTACTGGTTTGCCTGGCCTAGAGTTCATCCACAGCTGTGGGGCAAGCAGGAACAACAAAGTACCTAGAAAACAGGAGGTGAGCCATAGCCAGAGGCTAGGCAGATGAACTCAGAGAGGAAGTAGGGGCACCAGTGAAGACAGAAAGCCTCGAATGCACGGTGTTTATGTTGGGAGATACATGGTGTTGCTAGGGATGCAGCATCAAGAAAATTGGGAAATAAAGTTCTGGGGCCTTGGGGCAGGTAAGCATCAGAAACGTCAAATCTGCAGAAGCCATGCAGCATATAGGGTCTGTGGTGAGATAGCTGCAGCAAGATGATCACCAGCCTGAGCTAGGGCTGCAAGGATGCCAAGAGATCCTACTTCCAGCTGTGTACTTGGTGCCGTTCTGATGCCCATATCACAGACCAAAATGTGCAACTCTTGAAATGCAAGAGTGCTCCTTTCTCCTGCAAAGTCCCTCCAGTGACCTTTGCTGAGGAAGCTTAAATTGTAGTCTATATAAAGAAGAAATATTTGAAGGAAATATGTCTATTATCACAGAACATATATTGAAGAGTGAATTTGGAGCTGAGAGTTAATAAATTGATAACTACCACAGAAATCAATGATATATATATTTAAATACTTGTAATTAATACCATGAATATTCCTTGATATCAGTTGATTCCCTTTTAAGACAGCCTTTGAATCCTGGATCTTATTTAACTCATATTAAGTCAATAATCACAGCTAATGCTATGTTTCTCCATTACATTTTTATTTATATTGACATCTCATACATCCACACACTTTAAAAAACCTTACTGGCCATGAAATAGAAATAAATGATGCAATATGCTTATAATGAAAAATAATTCATCCTTCAAACACAACATACAAAATAGAAAATGTTAATTATAAATATACTAAACTTATTATATGATTAATTGTATAACAGACACCATCATCTTTCTATTTTCATTAAACATTCTAAAAGTTTGCAGTTCTAGATGTTTTCACAATTTGATATTAATTCATTTTGTACAGCTGCTCAGTCAGCATGTGGTCGCTAACACATCATATGCTTTGTCACATAATATGGTGCGATTTAGTGAGAAGAAGACATCATTCCTCTTGGGGAATGAGGGGACTCTGGACACCAGTCGTCAGTTATTAAAAATTTTGATTTTAAAACTTCTTTAAGAAATGGATATATTTGACTTGCTCCAAACTGGTTATTTTGAAGGAAACATATTGTCAACTTATTCCACACGAGTTTTTTTTTTTTTTTTTTTTTTTTTTGTATAGGCTTTAACTCATTTTGAACATCACAAAACTTTGAAAAAATGCATATTAATTACTGAGTTCACATTGTTCCTCTTAAAATACTATGGATTTCTGGTTACTTGACTTTTCACTCTGTTTATTTTGGTTAGAGGTCAAACTATTTTAGCTACTGTTTATACAATTTCAACTTATTGACAAAATCTTTAAAAATCGTACCAACACCCCATGCATTCAAGTATCTAGAATTTTGGTATAAAATAAATTGTTTTTTCAAATTTTTCAGATTTACATTTTTGTTATAAAAACTTGAAAATTTGCTAGATAAAATTTGCAATTGCCAGGTAGATATAGAATCACATACATATGTGTAAAATTTAAAAATCACATCTGCATATTTATAATCAACATGTTTTGCAACTCATTCACTTTGATATTTTGTAAATTGTACACATACTGCATTATGCAGTACTCTATCAAAATTTTAGTAATAGAATTAATAAAGGGCATGAACTGTTTCAGACTGCCCATTTTTTAGATGTAAAAACTGGGATTTGAATAAATATTAACATATACCCACATTCTTTTAGGTATTTTTATCAGGTGTTAGGCACCTATTTCATAAAACATTTATTGACAAGCAGCTACATATGAGATTAGACTTGAAAAGCCGGCTGACTCAGGAGGGAAATACATGGTCTGTCTTCATTAAAAGACACGAAAGCTTGTAATGTATATTACTTCATTTTTCTTTATTAACTTCCTAACTTTTGCTACTTTCTCCTTAGCCCCAGGTAAAAATCTTATCCTGATCCCAGTTATTAGAGGCCTCTTTAAAATTATGATAATGTCGAGAATTGTTGAGAAAACAATAAATTACTTTCTACTAATCCAACTTGGAATTAGTAATCTACAATATTCATGTATAAAAAGTCAAGAAGGATGGTTTTACTTTTACTTATTGTTTCTGGAATCAGTCTCATTTAAACTTGTGATCAAAATAGAATTAATTATAATCCCAGCAGTCCCTATTGAATTCCTTTTGATCATATACTCTTGCACTCTCCAGTTA
The DNA here is from genome assembly GCF_049350105.2 of Macaca mulatta. Taxonomy (NCBI): domain Eukaryota; kingdom Metazoa; phylum Chordata; class Mammalia; order Primates; family Cercopithecidae; genus Macaca; species Macaca mulatta. The sequence goes on from NC_133422.1 coordinate 56,495,985, forward strand.
CAGAACAATAAGTTGGATTTATATTACAACAAATATACCAGGTGAATCTGCTTCATTTTTACACAATATTGAGTCCTGTGTAACAATAAATGCTCCGAATGGTTTTCCTAAGGAAGAAATAATAGTTATTTCCAGAGAAGTCACTGGAGATTTGGTCACAGAGGAGCAGGTAAAACTCACAACCTTGCCTTATGTCTTCTAATCTATAATGAAGTAGAATGATTACTGTTCCTCCCATATGTATTCCTCAATGCCTGGTGTTTCAAGTGTAAACGTTTCTTTGCAAGGATAATTTGACTGCTGTGGTTGACAGTCAGTGAATTTATTCTTAAAAGAGTATTTCTAAAAAATGAAATGCACACATACAATTCAGTCTTTCCTTCAGAAAGAGTGTACTTTATCATATTTTACTGATGTTTCTTTTGGCTTCTGAACTCATTGGCAATATCAGACATATTTTAGAATTGTTGAAAAATTTAGTAAATCTCTGATCATGATTATCTAATACGTCAGCTACAAAAATTCAAGTGATTTTAGATTTCATGTGTAATTTTAAAAGATCTTTAATTATCGGTACTCGATAACCAGACCCTGGAAAATAGCCTCCTTAAATAAAAGACATGCAGACTTAGGATTTATTTTCTTCATGGTAAATCCAACTCTGAAAGAAAGCAAATAATTTCAATGAGCAGTTACAATAAAGTGAGAAATATTTTGAGAGAAATACAGGATACTCTGGATGCATTTAGCAAGAAGTTTCTAACTTAATGTGGAGGCATTCTGGGCAGAAAGAAGAAAGTAAAAGAAATAATGACTTTACCTAAATGGAGATGTCATGTACAAAATATCAGGGAAAAAAATCAAGTAAAGTTCTCATTGGAATAAAAATTGAAATTGAGCCTTATCCTGAGGGCACTGGGGTACCACTGTAATGATTTTAGAAGTTGTCAAAATCAGATCTATACTTTTAATGCAAATTTAGTTATATTTAAATAGAAAGATTTTTTAAAATATACTTTAAGTTCTAGGGTACATGTGTACAACGTGCAGGTTTGTTACATATGTATACATGAGCCATGTTGGTGTGCTGCATCCATTAACTCGTCATTTACATTAGGTATATCTCCTAATGCTATCCCTCCCCCCTCCCCCCTCCCCACAATAGGACCCGGTGTGTGATGTTCCCCTTCCTGTGTCCAAGTGATCTCATTGTTCAATTCCCACCTATGAATGAGAACATGTGGTGTTTGGTTTTCTGTTCTTGCGATAGTTTACTGAGAATGATGGTTTCCAGCAGCATCCATGTCCCTACAAAGGACACGAACTCATCCTTTTTATGGCTGCATAGTATTCCATGGTGTATATGTGCGACATTTTCTTAATTCAGTCTGTCACTGATGGACATTTGGGTTGATTCCAAGTCTTTGCTATTGCGAATAGTGCCGCAATAAACATACGTGTGCATGTGTCTTTATAGCAGCATGACTTATAATCCTTTGGTTATATCCCCAGTAATGGGATGGCTGGGTCGAATGGTATTTCTAGTTCTAGATCTTTGAGGAATCGCCACATTGTTTTCCACAATGGTTGAACTAGTTTACAGTCCCACCAACAGTGTAAAAGTGTTCCTATTTCTCCACATCCCCTCCAGCACCTGTTGTTTCCTGATTTTTTAATGATTGCCATTCTAACTGGTGTGAGATGTTGCTTTATTTCACTGACTATACAGACACCTGCAAATACAGTGTGTGTCAGTGGGTAAGGGAGACTTTGGGTATAAAATTAAGAGCTTTCTGCATTTAAGAACATACAGAATGTCTTTTTCTTTTAGGACATCTTGAAATTATTTGTTAAGATAATGAAAGCAATGGATCTTATTCTCCAGATAAATGACTTCTCCTTAAACGCAAACATAGTATTGAAAAATAAATATATGAAAATAATATTAAAATATTAACATTAATATTATATGGAAAATACTAATACTTGTTGTATGTACATAGGCTGTAGAGATCAAAGGATAAACGGGCTGTTGTCAATGTGCTTCATTCTCTTTCCTTTCTATGGCTCCTAAGCACAGCAAAGAGAACATTAGGAAGTAAAATTCCCTGTATTCTCTTCCCCCATTGTTTTCAGGTTAGAATTTGCTATAAAAGGTACTTGCTTGAGACTTTTTAAGGTGAGGTAAAAGGAGAAATTGTTCTCTGAGAGAATTATATATATATGTCAGATGTCTTTTTCTCTGGCTGATTTTACACATTTTTCTTTATTGTTGTTTTTAGCAATTTGACTATGAAGCCCCATGAAGAAATTGTCTGTGTTCATTCTGTTTGGAATTGGTCAAGATTCTTAGATTTGGCTGTACCCAGTGGCTCCCACCTGTAATCCCAGCACTCTGGGAGGCCGAGGCAGGAGGATTGCTTGAGTCTAGGAGTTCGAGACCATCCTGGGCAATATAGCAAAACCCTCTCTCTACTAAAAATACAAAAAATTATCTGGGTATGGCTGTGCATACCACTAGCCCTGGCTACTTGGGAGGCTGAGGTGGGAAAAAATCACCTGAGCTCAGTAGGTAAGGATGCAATGAGCTGAGATTGCACCACTGCACTTCAGCCTGGGCAACCAGTGTACGACCATCTCAAAAAAAAACCTTAAATTTGTAGATGGGTATTTTACCATACATGGAAAGCTTTGATGTCATTATTATAATATTTCAAGTATTTTGTGTTCTTCCAACTCTTTTGAGGAGTTCAATATTTCTATGCTTTTAGTCAGAGCCCCCATGTTCATTAATCTTTTTTTTTTAATTTAACATCTAAACTGCTGTTAGTTATGTCCAGTAGGTATCTTTAAGATTTCATAGAGCATATATTTTTATTCTAGAAGCTCCATTTAGTTCTCTTTCATATTTTTCAGTTTCTTCTTCATTGTGTCCATTTTTGTGCCTATGCTTATGTATTTGAATGTATCCGTAATAACCAGTTCAAAGTCTTCTCTGCTCATTCCATCATCTTAGTCACGTATAACTATCTTTTTTATCATGATTTATCTACTGCTTTCAGGTTACATTTTCCTGATCTTTATGTCTGACCACTTTTGATTGAGTGGTGAACATTTTGATTGTCAAGTTTTTGAAAGTCTAGACTTTGTTGGAGTTTATTTAAACAAGCCATTAAATTACTTACAGATATCATTGATCTTTGAATCTTGTTTTTATTCTTTGTTAGGAAAGATACAGTATAACTTATAATCTATAACTAGTTTAGCCTTTTACCTTACACACTAAAGTGTCATCATTCCTCAATGTATATTGTTGGATGTTCAGTGAATTCCATCCACTCTTGCTGTTTGGTATTCAAATATTAATCAGTCCTATGTAAGCTGCAACAGTGTTTCAGTTTATGGTTTTCCAATATTGTTTCTTTTCTTGAGTGAATTTTCTCTTTTTTCTTCCTTTTTCTTTTTTTTTCTTTTTTTTTTTTCGAGATAGTCTCACTTTGTCACCCAGGCTGGAGTGCAGTGGCGTGATATCAGCTCACTGCAACATATACCTCCCAGGTTCAAGGGATTCTCAGTCTTCAGCTTCCCAAGTATCTGTGATTACAAGCATGCACCACAATACCTGGCTATTTTTTTGTATTTTTAATAGAGACAGGGTCACCTTGTTGTCCAGACAGGTCTCAAACACCTGACCTCAAGCGATCTGCCTGCCTCCGCCTCCCAAAGTACTGAAATTACAGAAGTGAGCCACCGTGCCTGGCCTCTTGAGTGAATTTTCTTTGCCAATCCTCCTAGAATTTCACCCTACATGATGGTAAGTGACATTCATTAAGATAGGAAAACAAAACACAGAAGAAAATAATTATTAAAACAAGGAGAGTAGTTAGGATGAAAATAGGAAAGATAAATAACTTGTTCCCTTTTGATATATTTATGTTGAGGTAATTAAAAGAGAATCAAGTGGATATGAACTTTAAGAAGTTAAGGCTTAGATAAGAGGTGCGGGTTGGAGATACTGATATAAGTGAATAATCAAATATTATATTTATCAACAGAGAACAAAAGAACCTGAATGTCGAGAATCTTATCTCTGCTATTTCTTCTGCCTTCTTTATGCTAGCACCTTACAATGTTATTTCAGAAATGAAATACCATAGATCATGTGAATTAGTTTTTCATTGAAGCTATATGTTATCTATTGTTCTTAATCAAATGTCACAGCAAATTGAATTGTCCAGGGAGGGGCCAAGCAGAATTTTTCAGTATAAAAAAAAATATGTGATTCTTCCAAAGTGACACAATTTCAAGAAAATTGATGTGTTTCTGTTAGTCTTTCATGTGTAGCATTTAAAAGAAAATGCCTTTTGAATATACCTATAATTTACTTATTCAGTGTATTTACTGAGGGTCTATTATGTGGCAGGCACTGTTCCTAAGAGCCAAAAATACAATGATAACCCAGAGAACAAAAGTTTATGCTCTCATTACATTGAAATCAGCAAATAAACTTGATGTTTAATATATAAAGCAGTTACAAATGCATGAAACATAAAAAAGAAAGATTAGGCAATAGGAAGTATTGTGAAGTGGTATTTTAAATCTGGTATCAAGGAATGCTTTAATACAGAAGTGGTGCTATACCTGAATATAATGAAGAAATAAGCCATCCAAAGGAGAATTAATATAAGGCGCCAGGTTTTTAATGCTTAAAGCATGCAAGAATGTCAGAATGGCTGGAAAGGAGTGAGCAAGAAGATAGAATAGTGTGTGATGAGTAATTCATAGATATGGGAAGGGTTCTTATCATGTATGACCTCTTTTTCCACACAAGATATTGTGGTTTTTATTCTTGGCATAATCAGGAGCAACCATTAGAGTGTGTGACTACAAAGTGATGTGATCTTCTTATCATTTTTATATTATTATCTCAGGTTGAAATTGCGCTACAAAAAACAATGGAGTATCATGTGTTAAAGGGTAGCTTGTGAAAAAGAAAGAACCATTTAAGAAAGAGAGATTCTAGAAGAATCTAAAATAATGATATTTTACCAGAGTCCTAAACGAGGTAAGGGAGTGAATCACGTGGAGATATCTAAGGGAAATTCCAGGCCATTGCTTTGGAAGAATAGCAGTAAGTACAGTTTGGTTTGAGTTGGCCTGGTAGAGAGAATGAAAGGCGATAATTTTGGAGAAGCAGATTTGTGACAGATCACGTAGTGCCTTTTAGAATATGGTCGCTTGCTTGAGATTTTGGGGAAGGGATTTGAAGGTTCTGAGCAGGAGAGTGACAGACTTTCTCTCTTACTGAAAACGCAACATTGTTTCACCAAGGTGACTTTTACTGCCAGGTAACAAATAGTTTTTAGAAGAACAAAAGAGAAGAGGCAGGGATGGCACCTCTGAAATTATTGCAGGCGTCCAATTGAGGGAGGGTGGTGGCAGGGTATAGGGTCATAATAGTGGTGCATGGTGGGCAATTTGTGATATATTTTAGGTAGATTCAGAGAATATGAAAACAGATTGCATGTTGAGTATTAGAGGACTCAAGGAACTCTTTTTAATAAGATCTTAATATTCTCTTTCAACCTTTCATTTTCAAATTTTTGGTGATAGTGTTATTTTGTTTTCATTTAATCCTTCTCTTTTTTCAAAGCTCAAAATGAAAGAGAAACAGTGAATAACACTTCTCTAGCTCTTGCCCTTATTTCCCACTATATTAGCTCTTTCTACTCAGATGTACATGTATGCTGCTGCACATAATTATATATTTACATATGGAAAAAATAGAACATTCAACGACTGATGAGCATCACAATAAACTTTTCTCATAAGTAAACTTCCTTGCAGTATCAGACACAAAATGTCAAGGAGTTGTTTAGCACTTTTTCACAGACATCAAGGTTTCTATTCCCTGCTCAGCAGAGTTCTGTATTCCGTGACATTACAAAGTCATTTGAAGGGAAGTTGCCTGGTGAGAGGGAAGATGATAGTCTTCTTTGTCTTTTAAGTAACTAAAAATGTTTCAGCAAGACAAATTTCACAGTGTTCTAACTCAGTTTTTCTTCCCCTTTCTAAGTGAACATGTGAAGACTGGAAACTGAAGAAATGCCCTTCTAACTGCTGGGCAAAAATAGGACAGCTTTCTTCACTCTTTCAATCGCTCATTAAAATATTGAGTATTATAAAAGAGAATGACTAATTCATGTAGGGTAAGATTATTTATCTTATTTTATATTTTTGGAAACTAAGCATTTGAAAACAAAACATAGTGAGTCTCCCCCTCCAACTCCCAAGGAAATTTCAATTTAGATGGTTATACTCACAGAAAATGCATTTGATATAGGTCTTAAAGAATAATTCAAATCTCAAAAAAGAGACAGGATGGACACATGAAGAGGAATGAGAAATGGAAGATACAGTGCTGTCAAAGAAAATAATGCACTCGGAGTTAAACAGTCAAGGAACTTTTTTAAAGATTTTTGTTAAAGACTTTATTAAAGACTATTATCATGGAGATCAAGACTATTGAAATAGAGGAGAAAAATGGAATTTGACTCCCCAAATAAAGGCAGGAGAATTTTAATTTTAATTTTTTTTTTTTTTTAGAGTTGGGTTGTTCTAGGGCATAAGAGAACGTCAGAAGGGATATTTGTCCATGTGATTAGGCCCTCTGTGTTTGCTACTTAGTGCTTAGTGAAGTCAGGCTCTTACCCTCCCATAGAGACCAGGAGACAGAGACTGTCTTTGATAATTACATTTCAAAGGGATGACTCCTATGTCCTTGAGAAAGGGTAATAAAACAAAGTTTTAAAACAGGGGTTATAAAAACAAGCATTAGGCTGGAAGAAAATTTATATCTCAATGGAGAGAGAAAAAATTAAAATGTCAAGTTTTCTAAAGTAAATGCTCTAAGAAAAGGGAGCACAGGGGCCTAGAGTCAGGCAGAAGCCTGTCTAAAGTCTAGTCAATCAAAGGGGAACATTAAGGCCATCGTGGTTAGTACAAACTTAGGAACATGGATAGAGAGGTTGAGCTGCACCATGAGGTCTGAAGACATTCCTTTTTCTTAGTGCTATTATTGGAGTATTTTTGTGGTTTTGATATGAAGGCTAAAAGGACAGAGAGACATACTCAAGTAAACTCTGTAGGAAGCTACTATATTAGTCATAAACACCAGTTAATAAAATCCTATTGTTGTATTAAAGACCATGTAAATGAAAGGATAGATAATCAAAGAATTACTGAATAAAGTAAAATATTTATTATATCTATCCATTCATCTATCTATCTATATTTACATATTTTCTGTCTTTAATTCTGATAAACCAAACTTTTCTGCAACTAACATTTTGCTTATTTTGATTCTCCTGTGACTGTTACTGTTAACAATTTAAATAGTCACACACAGCCCACAGATTTAACAAGCAGATGTCCATCAGTTAAAACAACAGATGAGCAAAACTCTTGAGCCACTGAAGTTTCTAAAGATTATAATTACTGTGGCATTAGAGTTCCTAGATGCCTGTATAATCCCTGTCCATTCTCTGGATGATGGTTTAATAGTTTTGTTTCTGACATTAAGAATGCTATTTCCAATATTCATGGCAAATTAATTCACTAGGGAAAGGTGAGTGACGGTGTACTGCCAGCGGTCATGACTTACTCTTCGGCTGTCATTTAGTCTGTTGTTTTGAGTTTTTAGCACCAAGAAAACTTTTACTTGCTTGTGCCAAGAATGCTCTCCCAAAGAGCTTAATTGTGTCTGTCTGCATAACGAACTGTACAAATGAGCCAGTGCAAACATTAGATACGTAGTGTGTCACATGATTACTTAACTGTGATGCATATTTGGGAAAGGTCATTTAGGGTTCCTAAATGAAAAGTGTTGTCGATTTTAATTTATGCTAGGAGAATTAAATGAATAGTTTTCATGGCACTGAAAAAAATTAAAAATTAAGTAGCTGCAATACCTACTCTGATTTTTAAAAATGCACTCATTCAAATTATCATCTTTACTCAAAATTTATTTCACTCTTTTTTCAAAGTCATCTCATTTTTTCTTTGAATTCTTCATTGTCTTTGTATTTATTTTGAATAATCAAAGTAATACATGATAGACCAAATGATGTTTTATGGTTAACTTTAGAAAAAAAAAATTAGATAAATTAAAGTCCAGATGTGAGTGGAATATATTTACCTCTAGATTTTATAAAATTTAGCATCAATCTTATGCTATTCCTCTGTTGTTTTTTGTACTGAAATGCACCATCTTTATCCTGATCACATTCAGACACTATGATATGAAAGATATGTGTATGTGTCTGTGTGTGTATTTGAATGTGATACATTGAAATTTTTTTTTCTACTTTATCTGTGAAAGTTACAAACTAAGATCCAACTACGATTATGCCAAGCTAAAACTAAGAATAAATGTGAAACATCAAGATGTAGAATCCTTGAACTTTAGTTTCTATGACGTGTTATTGATCGCTGAGCTGCTTGTCATGAAGAGACTGCACAGGTCTCAGGTCAGTCAGGGTAGGTCATACTTTGATCACCCAAACACAAATTTTTGTTTACAGAATATTGTTCAGAAAAAAAAAATTGTTTTATAACTTCTTAAACTGTGTATGAAACTATTTTGACTGGTAACAACTAAATCACAGATTTGGGTTCATTTGATTCATATGTGGTTTTATGGTAAATAAATTATAAGAAGCGAAACATTATTATGCCAACATTTGTTATTTTAGGAAATAATAAAGGTGAAATAACTTGATCATGGTATACAGATTTATGTAATAGTGTACAAAGGTATGTAAATTCCATCCAACTAAGCCACATTGTTCTGGTGGTCAGTAAGGACACTTCTGTGAGAGAGAACACACAGTGGTTCTTTTGCTCCTCATGATTGATTAGAAAATATTCATGCATTTCAGAAATATGCACAGGGCCTCTACTGTGCACCCCATATGAAGGAACAGTCAAGGTTATATAATCCTTGCTCTCATGTAGCTTGTACTTTAGTACTCTGCCTTGCCGTTAGTACAAACAAGAAAGGTCAGTACCATTTTATAGTAATATATGTTAAGGCTATTGTATATAACAAACAATTTCAGTAAATTGACGGAATACATTCTTTCAAGTGCTAACCCTTTGTTCATTTTTCTGTCTCTGATCGAAGTAATCAAAATTATGATAGTGGAAAAACTCTAACGTGAATGGTTAGTTACAAAAAGGGATTAAGAAAGAATTGCATGTATTTCACGCTTGCTTTGTGTTCCTAACAATATTTTCATTAATAAAAGTTAACATATAAGGCTTAGATAAATGACCAGTGCAGAAATACATGGTATCCATTTTTAGGGTACATTTTTTAATATAAAGTATATTAATGTCTGTATTAAGCAAGGGAAGTGTCCAAGTTCAAGAATTTGTGTGTATGTTTAATAACGTCAAATTACTCTGTGTAGGGGAAAAAATGCCTATAAAGTAGATAATCTAGCTCCTGGGCATAATTGAGGTGATGCATTTGTGTTATAGTTTCTTTTTGTAATCAATCAAATGTTGCTATTAGAATATACATTAATAGTACAAAAAATATATACCTCAGATGTATATTTGTTTCAAGATGGTAAAAGTTTCATATTTATTAAAAAAAAAATGACTCCTAAAGTTTCTATTCTATCTTTCAGAGAAAGCCTTAAATTCTCATTAAATAATTTCAGGAAAACTAAGCATATACATAAAATCAATTTCAACATTTTAATTGATTTCTTTCATGTTTGAGTTGATGTATGATTGCTTGGAAATTTTACATTTTGATATTCTTAACACCATTTTAAATTTTGTTTTAAATTTAAATATCAATTTTCAAATTCAAATACACTTTTACACCTATAATGACTAAGCTTTACGTATGGACAATCTTTTTAAGTAATTCATTTTTTAAAAGTAAATTTAGAGGAGAGAAAATTAAACTAAAAAAAGATGATGGAAAGGAGAGGTCCCCTAAATGTCATATGTTTTAAATTATTAGTTTGTATAACTTGGGGGAGTATATTTTTCTTTTCTGTTTTCTTTCTCTTTTTTTTTTCAATTTTTTTCTACCATATTAACCAATAGACACCTGACATAGTTTTAAAAAGTCTTTTGTTTTTAATTTTCCCAGAATTTATATTCTCAGCAACTGTGCTATAAAATACAAATGACTTTTCATTGTTATGTAAGCATTTAGAGATTTCATATACTATTCCATCTGTGAGATAGTTATCATTTATCATTTTCACATTATTTTATCATTACCAATAATAAATTGACTATAAAGATTCAAACGTACTAGCTGACTTAACTTTCTTTACTGAATTACCATTCATATCTTGATAAGTCTTTATAAATGAATGTACCACATACAGATAACATCCGATTATTGGTAGAACTAAAGTGTTTCAGTCTGTGCTTTAGGATGAAAGTTGTTTGTGGTAATATAATTTTCATGCTTCAGAGTTTATTACAGAATAATGTTTGAATGGTTTGGAAAATTATAAAATTTTATTTGCTTAAGTAGGTCTTGTTTGATGTCCCTTATCTAATTCTTTTTTTTTTTTTTTTTTTTTTTTTTTTTTTTTTAGAATATTTCACGGCATCTGTCTTTGGTAGTTTAGATATACTTTGTCCTAAGATATGTTTAGTTCTGCCTATACCATAATGTGGCAGCAACTTGTTTCTTTTAAAAGAAGAAAGCAGAGATTTTCACTCTAACAAAATAGTCAAGACATCTTTGTCCACATGTTAATCAACCTTTAGGTAGATTTCTGTAAGATCTGTTTATAAATCAAAAACAAAATTCAATATATTATTCTTTACCATTAATCAGAGAATCACATCAAATAAGCAATGAATATTGCCGCATTTATTAGAGTATCCATTGCATAGTATTGCAATCTTATATTTTCATGAAATCTTCGATAGCATTAATATTTGGGGAATGTATGGGACTAACCCTAATTACAGAAATTCCAGATGGTCCAGTATTTCCTATCCCCATTCTCTGGTAGCTAAAGTGCAGATTATAATCAAGGCTCCGCCTGTTAGACACCCACTCAGTGCTTTCAGATGGGATGAATCTTTGTGAATCCAGAGCTGAGATTAGAACTCATTCTTAACAGGAGGTGTCAGCAGAACAGAGGAACAGTGTCTGGTGGTAGACATGCCTATCACGGCAGTGCACTTCAGTGGAAGGAGTAGCAGCACGCTCTACATAGATTATTCATTAGATGTCAACTTGGGAGTGGCTTCTTCTGCCTGACTTCCTTTCCTTCCTTTTCTAAAACCTATTCTAACTTCCTTTATGTCAATAATGTGAATTTTCTGACACTCCCCATGAAGTCATATTTGCTTAATTAGCTTTTGGTTGCTTTTAACAAAGAACCCTGAAAAGTATAATTTCTCTATGAAATCTTATATAAGCACCCATGATACAAAATAGACTTAATGCTTTTATTCTTATATAAACAAGGATAATTGTATAGTTATTAACTAATATAAAGTAGAGCCTAGCATCCTTCCATATGCAGATGCTGTGTAGTTTAAAAGTCAGAGATTATTTATTTTTTGAATGCTTTAAACATTTTTACTAATTTCAGTTAGTGTTAGTCATGAACTTTAAATGTATTTTTCTGATTGTGGAAGTTACATTGCACGTAACGTAGCTAATTATGCAACGTAAATTACATAGTCATCCTCAATATTCATGAGATATCTGTTCCAGGATCTCCTAAAGTCCCCACTATAAGAGAGTATAGTATTGGCATATAGCCAATGCATATCTTCTCATATACTTTCAATTATCTCTGGAATTCTTGTAATACTAGTACAATGTAAATGCTACATAAATTGTTGTTATACTGTATTGCTTAGGGAATAATGACAAGGAAAAGTCTGTGCATATTCAGTACAGACACAACCACCCTCTTTTTCCCAAATATTTTCGATCCATGATTGATAAACTTAATAGATGCAGAACCCACGAATACTAAGGGTTGACTGTATTTATAAATGTAAGCTTGCTTTCCTGCGAGCCTGCTTTTCTTATTTCTCTCTTTGTTTTAAAAATACAGAACCAGAGCTTTCTTTAGTGTTGTGATGAATATAGGTTACCCCTACTCTCTGGAAACTTGAAGTCTATACTGTTAAATAATATGAGTTCACTTGCTAAAAATCTAATGAGAGATAGAAAAACTGAGGCTGTCACATGCTGCTTTGCATGGAGTCTAAAACCCTGAGGGATTAGATGGTTTGCTTAGAATTTCACTATGGAAGGATAGGTTAATGAAAGGGTTGGAGTGCT